>NW_027280601.1:270000-317500 GCF_046629955.1 Centroberyx affinis | reverse complement strand
GCTCATCCACACTTAATATTAGCTTCCCAAAATAGGTGCTAGCTGAATCTGGTGAATGTGGATGGAATTGACGACATGGCAGCTAAGCAACGCTTCTTGACTGAACACCTCACCACAATGCCCAGGAGGTCGCCCACACCCGACTGTGATGGTACATCCGTCCCTTACTGCTGGATTGTGTCTACTTTTGGAGGAAACACCAGATTATGTAGCAGGATCCCCTCCCATCTGACAGGAATCTGCATTCTCATATACTTACAGAGCCTGCAGCTCCCCCACTCTCTTGGCTGATATCACTGCCATGCTAATGCAGAGCTGACTCGAGAGGATTGAAGGAGCTGTGCTGTGGCATGATTCGGACTCTGTCCAGGTTCCACACATACACAGCAGCCATTCTGTTGTGAGCCGTAAGCTTCTGAGCCTATATGAGGAACCGAGTAGCCAAACTCACATGGCCTGCGGTAATTGCCATACCTCTGAAGGTCATTGAGGACTTCCCTGAATTCAACAACAACAACTGTCGGATCTTTGAGATGTGCTCTTTAGTGGGTTCATACAGTCTGTGAAGGTGAAGGTGGCCGAATGGGGGAAACCACACAAGCAGCCTGGTGCACCATTGCATCAGCATAGAGGGGACACTCTCCCTTGGGACAAGAACAGGAGGCAATCCATGGGACTTGTAGGAAACCAGGGCAGAACAGAAATGCAGTACGCTGCACAGTACGCCCTGCGACATACTTCTATAAATCACGGCTAGTAATGGGCTTCCTGCTTAAAGCTGCAAACACGTCATCTGAAGGCACCTGGTTAGGTTTCACTCCTTAAATTAAAGGCAGAATCTACAGAAAACTATCATTATTAGCTCAGCCAAAAAGACGTGCAGCAATGCAGGCTTACTTCTCATCTCCACAATACAGTGTGGGACACTGCAAACACGATATCCACAGGCAATAAGTTATGTTTGTCTGCTTAAGCTGAAGCTGGCATCCACAGAAAACTGACTGGCTTAGTTGAAAAGACAGGAGCAGCTATCTGGGGACAAGCTTCCACGCCTCACAGTAAGTGGATGCACTGCTCCTTCTTCTATCCCTTATCTCCTTCAGTCACACAGCAACATGGAAATCAAGAGGTCAGAGATTCCACACATAAATATCTGTGCATGCCTGTCCCTTATCTGGGGCATGTGTGTGTCTGTATGAATTACTCATGTTGCCAAGCCAGGTGGGGTGACGTCCCTTGGAATATGTACCTGGGTGGAAAGATAGTCTCAATACAACACAGGACATGGGTTTTATGAATATAAACCTTGCAAAACTCCCACTTTGCCACTTGATTGATTCTTGCTGCACAGTGTCCACAGGAATGCTGACCTAGTCTGGCACTGGCCCCAAAAGACCTACAAACAAGTGATGCTCAAATGCCTCTCTGCTGCCAGGAAGCAAATGATGAACTACACAAAACTGTCTCCGACCCCACAATCCTGTGATGAAAAAGACTCAGGGCAGCTCTTCTTTTATATTGTTCAAGTGTTGCATTGCCCTGTGTACATCTTCCCCAGTGCCAAGTTGTGCTTTGAAGATTTACAATGAGCCACACTTTATATAAGTGATAATACCCAATGGGAAACAATGATCTGAATGGATAAAACAGAGGTGAGAAGCACCCATGCCTCTGTGACTTCCATTGTCCATTCAAATGGTTCCATGTACCCAAATGGTCTTAGCTGACTTATACTGTATCATGGCCACTTGCCAATTTTTTAAAAAATAGGTCTTTATTCATATTTGCATTGAGTTAAATGTTTTTTTTTTGGAGGGAAACATTTTTGTTGGCAGATCACTTTTGCTTTTGCTCATCAATGCATACACACCTATCACTTCCTTCAGCTGTCTACCACTA
Organism: Centroberyx affinis; assembly: GCF_046629955.1. Classification (NCBI taxonomy): domain Eukaryota; kingdom Metazoa; phylum Chordata; class Actinopteri; order Beryciformes; family Berycidae; genus Centroberyx; species Centroberyx affinis. The sequence continues at coordinate 315,601 of NW_027280601.1, read as the reverse complement.
ACTGATGAACTAGGTTATTGTTGCCTGTTCCTAACCAGACTCTTTGATTCTTTCATACAAAATGCCTGGGGACTTTCTTTGATGTTGCCTACAGCAATAGCGTCCCTATTGAGGAGGCCGGTGTTGTTGTGATTGGAGTATTTTCCTTCTGCTTAGTCTTGTCATTGTCGAGAGAGAGAAAATGTCAACAGGTGCAAATGTTACAGCTGATTCAATTTGTAAAGGTTTATGGAGACTGATGGCAGAACTTCAAAATAAATGGCACTTTACAACATGTAAACCTGCTCGACTTTCAAAACAAGGCCAAGCTGGCTACATGCACTGCTTGGTCCAATGATGGGCATCAATATTTACATTCGCCATGCTGTCACGGATTAGGTAAATTCCGGGTGCTTAGCAACTTAATGATGCTGCCTAGCCTTGATTGAGTGACATATCTGGCACCCAATAAAACATTGTTAAGCTCCGCCTCAGGTTTCTAGACTGTCACCTTCAGATGGGAGGTCTAGCTCACTACACACACCATCTTAATAGCTCTTTCTTGTTGTTACAAGTTTGGTCTTTAGTTGGTATAAGATATTATCTGGAAAAGAAAAATACATTTAGGTTGTTGTGCATTTTACCTCTGACTAATCAGATACACCTGGTTTATGTAGAGGCTGTGAAATCAATTTATAGGCCATAAATGCATTACAAGCCCCTGACTTATCAAAGAAAACACACAAACATGGAACCAGACAATGAACTGATAGTTGGATAAATGATGATTACCACTGAAAAATTGAGAGATTTGGAAGTGAAATACAGGGCAAATATACAAATTCACGATATAAAAATGCGATAAGTCATTGTCCCTTGGCTTAGTTTCTCCACTTCTCCTCCCCATTATCTAGCTTCGAAATAAAAGAACGCTGATGGTCTAGCACGTTGTCCTCCTCGTTAGGCTAATCCTCTTTGTTCCCAAACCATGCTCCACTTCTCTGCAGCAGCTTCCCCCTTATCCTGATCTTCCTGGACTTTGCTTGGCACTGAAGGATTCAGATTGCTCTTCCAGTTATTTCACTTTCATGCTCAGTGTTTACAAGACTTAAATATCTGTGGGCGCCCAAGATAGCTAGGGGTAAACAAATCTATTTCTGACACCAAATGTGGCCTCATCTTTTGCACCGAAATGCTTTAAAACACACTCAGATTAAAAACTTAATATCAAAATATAATATTATTTTAAATGATTTTGAAAAAGTTGGAAATCTATTAGTGTAATGGATAGGAATGTTGCCTTTCAAGGCCCTTATAACTCTACTGGTTGAGATTTAAGTCTCCAAACTAGTAATTACACATATTAACATATTTATGTTTATACTATACCAATATATCACAGCAAAATACCCTGATAAAATTTAGATAGAAGGTCAAATGAAGAAGACAGGACAATTGAACAGTAAAAACCTACTTTGAAGAGACAATTACAAGGCTAGGTGCTTTGCTTCAGAGAGAGAGAGAGAGAGAGAAAGAGAGAATTTATCTTGTTTGCTTTGTATGAACACCATTTGAGCTGTCAGCACATTCACACACAAGCACACACAAAAATATTCTTAATGAGAAAGGAATGGAAAGCTTCTCAACTCACACCACAAATCAAAGAAGTGTGTAAATATGGACATGCGAATGGTTTATGATCAAACAGAGAGGCTTGTGTGTCCGCCAGAGACACGCAATATAGTGTGTGTGTAGGTGTGTGTGTGTGTGTGTGTGTGTGTGTGTGTGTGTGCGTTCATGAACCTATACATGCACATGCATGTGGATGTGTGTCCATGTTTGTCCTTCATCTTCAGCTTCTCAACTTCCAAGTCTTGCAATTGCTTATAAAGAAACTTGCTTAACATATAGACAACATAAAACAACTGTATTTGAACATCTTCTCTGTTCTCATCAGAAAGAGAAATTGGATTCATTTGGAATAAATTACAATGCATTATTTGGAAGTATCAGATTATAATCTTACACCAGGACAAATACGACTGTCATACACAAAAAACACAGATGACGGGAATGCAGATGAAGATTGACAGAGTTGACAGAGAGAGCAGAGGTCTGCCTCCCAGACACAGAGAAGATGCATTTTTGAAAAGAAAAATAATCATAGATAAATAGAGCGATAGAGAGAGAGAGAGAGAGAGAGAGAGAGAGAGAGAGAGAGAGAGAGAGAGAGAGAGAGAGAGAGAGGCAGAGAGAGAGAATACATTATAGAGGCAGGAGCTGCAGACATTAGCTTAATGAGGAGAGATTGATTGATGGTGTTGATCCTTGCTTTATTCAACATTGCTCTGCACACACACAAATGTATTCACATAACACAGAGTGTGATGCATTATATGTAACATGATTACGGCAATCTGGTCAAAAAATTGTTAATACAAAGGTAATTTGGTGGTACAAAGACCATTACAGTTGCTACAAATAGAAACAAGAACAGAAAAAAAATCTATTTTGGATGTATATTTAAACTTTATTTAACACTGGGTAACAATGTTGTGAAGTTGCAGCAAATAGGGAATCTGTCTCTCTGTCAATATGCTTGCGGCCCTCTAAACTCCTGCCTCTTATTAGATTTCACCCATAAATATTTGATGACTGTGCACATCCCCCATCTCTCTCTCTCTCTCTCTCTCTCTCTCTCTCTCGACTGCAGAGAAGGACACTCAAGGTTGAACAATGTGCTTTCGTATGTGAATTATATGTGTGTGTGCGTGTGTGTGTTTGCATGTGCGCATGTCTTGTTTGTGTGTGTGTGTGTATAAACCATGAAACAGAGAGCAGAGATCAAACGACAGGACCCCTCCTGGTTTGATTGCAGGGGGGAGGGAATTATGGAGAGAAGGAGAGATAAGAGAGGGAGAAAAGGGAAGGCATTTTGGTAGAGAGAGAGATAGGTGAAGGGAGTTTGAGAGAAAATTAAAGTAATAGAGTAATACAGGAATGCATTAACAAAATAACAATATAGTGGAATAGATTCAGATTAGATTACATGAAATTTTAATGATCCCTTTGCGGAAATTGGGTCACTGCAGAAATAGAGTATATTGGAGACAATATAGTAAAAAACATATTTACGATAATACAACAATTAAAAAATGAACATAATGAAGAAGAGAAAGACTTGTCTTGAAAGTATTCTCACTATGTTGACCGTTGACAGATTTCCAGGTTAACATGTTTACAGTTTACAGGTCTACAGATGCAGGGTGTATAAATGTGCAGCGTTGGCTCTCCACATTATCAGACTCACACAGCAGAAGTGCAAGCTGTTCACATGACCACATGTACAGATGGAGGAACATTTTTACAGTGTTATGCAAATGTGCACTGTTAGCTACTGACATATTTCATATATTTCCAAATGAAAACACAGAGAACACTTCATTTATCCTCTCAAGTGATGCCTCTGACGAGGTGAATTGTTGGTGTACAGTGATACATGGACAAACAAAAAATATTACAAATATTACAAATTAAAACTAATGCACTAATAGTTTTCAACCAATTTGATTAAAAAAGTGGATTAAAAATCCGTTATTATTCACAGAAACAGCTTGGGAGAGAATTTGCAGGAGGAGTGAGCGCTACGTATTTCCAAGCTTTCCAAAACAACCTCAGTCTTTTACTGCTGGCCACTTCCACAGTCTGAGGTTCAGTGCCTTGCTCAAAGGCACATTAAACGCAGGTTATGTTAATAACAACACATGTGGCACAATGCCTTTTCCTCCACCTTTGTTGAAAAGTAGCACAAGTCATATTCCATTCTACTCCATTCCATTCAGCATGAGGGAGGGCGTCATTTTCACACGTGTGTGTAGTTTTGGGGGCCAAGGCACACTTTGGTGACTTGCAAACGGAGGTTGTGTTAAGAACAACACATGTGGCACAATGCCTTTTCCTCCACTTTTGTTGAAAAGTAGCAAAAGTCGTATTCCATTTTACTCCATTCCATTCAGCATGAGGGAGGGCGTCATTTTCACACAAGTGTGTGTCTTTTTTGGGCCCAAGGCACACTTTGGTGACTTGCAAACGCAGGTTGTATTAATAACAACACGTGGCACAATGCCTTTTCCTCCACTTTTGTTAAAAAAATGACCACAAGTTGAATTCCATTCTACTCCATTCCATTCAGCAAGAGGGAGGACGTCATTTTCACACACGTGTGTGTCTTTTTGGGGGCTAAGACACACTTTGGTGACTTGCAAACGCAGGTTGTGTTAATAACAACACATGTGGCACAATGCCTTTTCCTCCACTTTTGTTGAAAATGACCACAAATTGAATCCTAATCTACTCCATTCCATTCAGCATGAGGGAGGGCGTCATTTTCACACACGTGTGTGTAGTTTTGGGGGCCAAGGCACACTTTGGTGACTTGCAAACGCAGGTTGTGTTAATAACAACACATGTGGCACAATGCCTTTTGCTCCACTTTTGTTGAAAAGTAGCACAAGTCGTATTCCATTGTACTCCATTCCATTCAGCATGAGGGAGGGCGTCAGTTTCACACACTTGTGTGTCTTTTTGGGGGCCAAGGCACGTTTTGGTGACTTTTAAATGCAGGTTATGTTAATAACAACACATGTGGCACAATGCCTTTTGCTCCACCTTTGTTGAAAAGTAGCACAAGTCGTATTCCATTCTACTCCATTCCATTCAGCATGAGGGAGGGCGTCAATTTCACACACGTGTGTATCTTTTTGGGAGGGCCAAGACACACTGTGGTGACTTTTAATGGTAACTGTTGAGCGAGTTGAAAGCCTTTTATTCTGCAACATTTGCATTTTTCATCTCTGTTGCCACAAAGGACCCACTCGAAAATGTTAATGAGTCTAAGTCAATCATTCAAAGCAGGCCATGTCAGGCATGTGGCAGGCCCAATATCAAGACAGACAGAAATGACATTTTAATGATCTTTAAAATCGACTTGATACTGCTCTAATGTAATGGGATTGCACATAACGGCATTAGATATGGCTTGAATAAACACTAACAGAAGGATAGTGAAGCAATTAGATAGATAGATAGATAGATAGATAGATATAGAATAGAATAGATGTTACAATGTTTGCATATTTCAGTTTGAAGGATTGATGTTTTGAGGTATACTGCAGTGATGTTTAAACTGGATATATATATTGTATATACAGTAGGTGTTGTGGGTTTTTTTCCTCACAATCTGCCACACCATGTCATACTCTCTTCCTCCCATGTATCCTATCATTCTCCATAAGATAATATGGCAGAAAATGCCATGAAAACAACTTTTGAAAATAGTGATGTATGGGGGCATAACCCAGTGGAGTGAGATAAATTAAGGATCGCCACCAAGCTGTGTTTTCACTTGGCTGGCATTTTACACTGACAGTGAACCCTGAAACCATCTGCTGTCTTCCTCTCTCTTTGTTTCTCTCTCTCTCTTTCCCCCTCTCCCCCTCTCCTCCTCTCGCCCTCAATCTCCATCTTTCTCTCTCTCTCTCACTCTTTCTCTCTGTCTTTGTTGCACCACCCGCCCCTCTCTCTCTCTGTCTCATGGTATCCCTTCTTCCCATCTTCAGTTCGTTCACAGTTCAATATGACAGTCACATGTTGACTATAGGGTCAAGATCTGTGCCGGCACAGTGGATGCTGAGAGAATATGAGAAGATTATGATTAGGCTGGTACAGTGTGTGTGTGTGTGTGTGTGTGTGTGTGAGACAGAGAGAGAGAGAGAGAGAGAGGGAGAGAGGCAGTCTCTCTTTATACATTTGTGCAAAACGTTTTAACCCTTTGTTTTAAAGACACTACTGTATGTGTAGAGCTCATTTTCTCATATATAGCGCTACGTATTTAACTGGATGTCACACTGTAACATTGGCAGGAAAACACTTATTGTTTTACACAGTGGCCCCAGTAATCTACTTTGTGCTTAATTGTACCAAATTTAGATCTCTTGGGTTGCTTTCACTGGAATTTTTTTTTATGGTAGAATGTTACTGTAAGTTAGCGATCAAAAGTAGCAGATAGGAAAATCTTGAAATGTTTAAAAAGAGATAAAATTACCGGGATTAAAGTTTTATTAAAATCCTCTGCCTCTTTCGATCTATCTGCGAATGGGCTTGTGTAGTTCAGCTGCTACATTATGGCATGGACACTGCCAGGGTTAAAGGGATATCTTTCCTTAATGCAGCCAGCCTACTGAATATGCATCAATGGCACCTGTAAAGTGCTTTGAATGAAATCCTCCACCAAATGGCATCTGTCTGTCTGTCTTCCATCTTTCTCTCTGCCTCTATCTGTCTTTTCGCTCCCCCACTCCCTCCCTCTGCATGTGTGTGTGTGTGTGTGTGTGTGTGTGTGTGTGAAGTGACTGTTGAAAGCTGAATGATATGGAGTTAGAAAGGTTCATCTGTAGAATTAGCACAGACACACACACACACACACACACACACACACACACAGTAAGTCCATTCAACACGTTAGACCATCATCACATAAGGGTGATTCTGCTCCATCAGAGAACCATCTGTTTGGAAACCTTTCCTCTGGGAGAGAGCACCAATCCCAGTAATCACCGAAATCCCTCTCCACCCGGCTGTGTCGTCACCTGGCTTCACCAGCCCTCCTCAGATTTACCCCGTACAGACACTCTGCACTCTTTACCATCCAGTAGCTAAAACTCCTAGGTGGTCCACTGTCATTGGTAGTGGGCTTTTCATGATTTTCCACTAATTACAACATCTGTACAACCTTGTGCACTTCAAAACCTTGCACATTGTGACAGTATGTAGTGTCAGGAATGAATGCTCTCCACTGCTCATAATTTATCTCAAATAGGAGAAGGGAGCCGCCAATACATTTTATTTGGATCCCTTACACACTTGAAGCAAAACACGTTGGGTTAGGGTTAGTCCATGTTAGCTCTTCACTGACTTATATTTTGTGCTTTTTGAAATACTGGGACTTCAAGAGTGTAAGGCACCCAAATAAATGTATTTTTAAATTATCAGCGGCTCCCTTCTTTTTTGATGCATTTTCATTCACTGAGCACCTTGCCCTTTGCCTTTTTTCTCATTCTATTCTGTATAACTGTGTTTTTACAACTTTGGTGTACTGGACCAACACACTATTGGCTATTCACACACTACAAAATATTGAATGTTGAATATATATTTGTACAATGATATGTACTGTGCCATTTCATTGTATCCTGCGTCCTGCTGTTCTTGCACAATGTGAGTCAGTAAGTGCTGTGACACACTGTACTGTTGTTGTTGATAAGTCTCTGCACCAATGCCACCAAGACAAATTCCTGTACATTTATCATAGTTCGATTAAAGTGATTCTGATCAATATTAAAATCAAAAAGGCAATTTTGCAATTCTGATTTCCACTGCAATCTCTGTTATGTGCAGTCCTCTAGTGGTTGAAATCTGTCAATGCATGCGTGGAGAGACTTTACAGTGAAAGGTGCCAAGGCATTGCTATTGCCTCAGGTTACAAACACAATGTTACACTCCTTCAATTAGGAAGGATATAGGCTACTACATTACACGGTAACTGCTGACCTTGTGGAAAAGAGTTTTTTTTTTAGAGAATATCCCTTTTGCCATTTGAAAGTCTCAGGTTTTGCAATTGCATGTTTGTGCTGAATCAGTTTCATAACCACTGGGCTGTGGAAATCATTCAAAACCAATTGTAGAATTTCACAAATCTGTGGACATTATTGTGAAAATGAGACAGTTACACTAAATACTTAACATTTTGAACTTTTAGAGAATTTAAATTTTTCATCCCAGAGCAGTGAATCTACCAAAGGACACTAATGATTTTAGAAACAAGTTTATGAGTTGTTAATGTCACTGGTTTGAATCCCTGGACTGCCTAGGAGATCAGACAAGTGAAATAGAAGTGTTCTCCAATCCTTCAACAACTCCCACTGAACGACCCTTTAAGCATTTAATCTCCAACTGCTCCAGGGAAGTTCCTCAGGGGACAAAAGTACAAAGTCGGGCAGTGTGAGTGCATGTATGTAACCCAGCAGCCCAAAGTGTGGTCTTGTTTTTTTAAAGTTAGTTCTAGAAAAAATCAGAGGGACATGTCTCACCGAACCTAAAAAAAACAACATATAGGAGATCTAATTTAGAGAGAGCTAATTTAACTGTCCTTCCACTAATCAACATGGCATCAAACCTAAAGTCCCTGCAATAGGTTATGTATGTTAAACTATATTGATGTCCATAGGGAAATTGTCTTTTTGTTTGCTTTCCTCTACAGGGAGGTCAGAGGTCAGAGGTCATGTTCAGCTACAGAACAGCCAACCTAGAGCTGGTAAGGACTCAGTGTCTTGCTCAAGGACACTTCAGCAGGGCGGATGCTTGCTGGCGGGGCTTCAACCCCATGTTGCCCGGCCAATGGGCGGTCTCGCTCCTCATTACGCCACCTTGATGCCCAGTCACAGCTTACTTGACAGATAAAAAGCAACTGGCAACACGCCTCCACCCACTGAAACTCCAAAGTAATCATTATTCTGAGCTTTCTTTCCACAGTGTGAGGAAGGAAGGTGCTGTGACACTGGTGGTCCGTCTGTTCACACCCCGCTGGCGTTCAAACCAAACATCGACCAAACACCAGGCTGTGGAAGACCCTCTTCACACAGAAGTTGTTTCACATGGTAGTCTCGTTGGTCAGGGTTTTGTTGTTTGTTTGCAGGGTTTTCCCAATCCAGTCCTCAAGTTCCCACTGTTCTGCAAGTTTTTCTTCATGCTGATTGGTTGGGCAGTAGAAACAGATCTACTTGAACCGGGCTAGCATGTGTGTAGCCCTTGATTAATACAGTACTAACAATGTTTTGACACTAAAGATGCTGATGTTCCAATGAAAACACTTGGCACATGACTAATGGTTTGTGGCTGATGATACAGAATATGGACAAAATATGGAAGTAAATCTAAAAACACGAGTTGTGCCAGTAAACAGTCTGGTGAGCCATAACCCAGTATGTGATCAAAGGATCAAGCAAAAGGTCACTCAAAATGAATGTCTGTTTTGATATCAATAAAGTCACATAGTTGTCTAAATATGATAATAAGCCATATTTGTACATGTTTCCTGACACAGCACACAAAAAAGCAGCAAGAAATAAAAGTTTTTTTAAGTCGATTTGGGTTGATTTTTCCTTGATTAAAAACAGGTAGGGTGGCTTAATTGAGTAAGAAACTTGGATGCATAGATTTCTTAATATGTTGATTGTTCAAACACTTTGAAAAATCAATACATCCACTGCTGCACAATTTCAAATAATAAAGCTTTCTCCTAGACCATGCAGTGCTGAAATGAAAACAGAGCTGCGGGACTTTTAGAGAGATGGAGGAGAAAGCATGATAAAAATAGATAAAAAGCATAGATATAGGGAAAAAAAAAAGTGAGACAGATAGGGCACAGTAAGAGGTCAGAGCAATTTTTCTAATGTATCAAACAAAGCATAATTTTCATGGAGGCCAGGAGTGTGTGATGACGCTTCATGATTTTGCTCTGCTGGGGCCGGCATCTCAGCAGCAGAGGAGAGTGCTCCCTCTCTCCCTGCTGCTTACTATCAGAGCTGCACCTGCTGCAGATGAGTCACCTTCAGCTGGCCGGACCGCTAGCCTCATTAAAAAAGAGTAGGACACACACACACACACACACACACACACGCCTCACCTCCACCCCTAATTACTAACCTGGCCTCTTGACTTTCCTCCTGAACCACAGAGAGTGTGACAGAAAAGGATAACAGCAGACAAAGAAGAACTGTTGGGTGATTGGAGTATACCGTATGTATTCAAATTAATTACAGCACAGTCAGTGTAAACCACAGCATGCTGAAAGGTGAATTGCATTATACATAAAATATTGGATCAGCTATCCGTTTATAACATTACATCCTGATTATCCTGCACAGCAGGAGCACTCTAGTCATTCCCTGATTGGTCAGGCAGACTGGAACTTCATTTTGTCTAAGGAATTGCCTTGTTGAAGTGATGGGACCCTCCTCCTCCTCCTCATCACCATGGGAGGTCTTTCAAAAGAAGTTAGTGTCTCCTCTCCTCTCCTCTCCTCTGCTCTCCTCTCCTTCTCCTTCTCCTTCTCCTTCTCCTTCTCCTTCTCCTTCTCCTTCTCCTTCTCCTTCTCCTTCCCCAAACCACCAGTCCAGCCAAGTTAAGAAGCACAGAGAAGAATGGAGCAGCCAAGACTGAAGCAGCTACCAAACCAAGAGGTAGGACAAGGGAAAGAGGCGGGAGTGGATTCTTATCTCTTTTTGTCATCACTGCCTCCACCCCCAGCTCCTCCACCACCGAAGACAAATTGTTTGTCTGTGACAATATTAAGAAAGGTTTCAGTGAAAGTCCCTGTTTTTGGATGTAATTCCCCAGAATCAATTAATTCCTCTTTAAAACATTTTTTTGGAGAAATTAAGCATTTCAAGTTGAATTTAATACATTTGTAAACATTTTCCTAAACGGTGCTGCAAGCATTGATTTCTTAAAGCTTGTTCTCCTCCTCCTGCTCTTCATGATGAGTCAGGCCTTCTTCTGGAAAGTTACGTCCTCATTGGGGAGGATATGTCTCTCTATTCCCCATCCCATAGCAGCTCTTCCAAATCCTACCACGGCATCGCCAGGCAGTATGAAGAAGAAACAAAAGTGCAGAGAGAGAAAATAGGACATAACTTGCACTTTCAGAAAAAAAGATACAGCACTGCACCTTTCAAAAAGGCACAGCCACAGTAAAAACTTCCCCCCTCTTTAACCGCAAAATAAAACAAACATATCTCCTTTAGTCTTGATCAAGCCATAGAGCAGACCAAACCAAATCCACCTAAAGTAAGCAAACACTTCAAATCATTTCAAACACGCACTTGAATTTGAATACCAAGTTTATGACAGCTCATCTAGTATAGAAGTCTGTAGCATGGCAGGTAACAGGAGATTATATCTGAGTCTGGAGCAGAGACACTGAGGAACACTCCTCGCTAGCAAAGCCTGTTAACTTTACAAATGATCTGGCATTCTTCGCTGAAGTATCACTTGAGGTAGTCGACATCGTGAGTTGTCCCATCGCTGTTTCGACTCATGGTCTTGGGGCATAAGGAGGAGGAGGACATTTTTCATCCAAGTCTGGATGAAAAATGTTTTCCTCATCATAGGTGAATCTGTGGAAAGTGCCTATGATATATAATAATGCATTTAATGCTAGTGTCCGGCTTCATATCTCCTTTGTAAATAAGCAGGCAGTGCACCAGTTCTGGGCTGCTGCAATCAGTGGCCCCGGTACATTTCAAAAAGTGTGGTAGTATCACATGGACTTGACCCAAAGAAGGACTGGGGCAGACAGATACTTTTCAGTTGCAGTAGTATCAAAATATTAGTCTGGAGCTCCCGGTAGTTCTCAGAAGTAAAGCCTGACATATAAACAACATATCAGTCAAATAATCTGTCAACCAGTCAATTAGTCAATCAGATTGATCGATTGATAGATCATTCATTCATTATCATTCAATCATTCATGACCCTTGGTCTCGCTGTAAAAGTTCATGAGATAGCTATGAATGACTGGCTATTGAGAACAAGTAACATACATTTCATAATTTTAGACATCAGATCTTGAGGACACTGATAATATAATAAAAGTTAATAGCCTATAAATGTTTTTAACAGTCCACAAGAGTAAAGCATTCAGCAACATCATGCCCCTAATAACTTCAAGTAAACAATGTTGACTTCTTCTGAATATAAGATAATAAGATAAGATATATAGTTGTCAATTAATACTCGCCTGTAGATGCGGCATGAACAAAAATGTGGATATCATTGTGTGTGCTCTAATCATGTCAAACAGAAACTGAAGGTAGCCTGTAAAACATTTATTGCTTATAATTACCCTTATAAAGCCAAACTGTCAGGGTTATAAATCCTGTTATAAAATAACACTGTTAATCTGTAACTGTGCTGGTCACTGTAAGTGTGCTGATGGTCAACGGATGCTCATGTTTCTTTGCTGGTGGCGCTTAACAAAAACATAGGCTACAGTTCCTCTGATGTCCAAAAGACAAAAGGTAGCACACCCACAGGCCTTCAACACAAAATAGACAGATTACTATTTCACCAATTTATTTCTGGCCATGTCAAACAAACATGCTAATGTTTCTGCCTAGTGGCCTTCATCACAGCATGCATTAAAATGGAAGCCATATCATTCTTTTATACGTGTCTAATATAAAAACTCCTTGGTCTATAGGTGGTTGGCTGTAGGGAATCACATGATCATTTACTGCTTTACAATGATTTTCTTTACACAAAATTACAATGACAGTCAAGGTGAAATGACATACAGCTTAGAAGTGATAATTACACTGAAGTAAAGTGCATTTCACCACATATGGTTTAAATCTACAATGCGATGCAATCAAATCTACTGTGATTTGTTCTTGTGTGTATCCTCTCACAGATGTGCAAGAGGAACTACAAAACTATCTGCCTCAAAATTAGTTTTATCAAGGGGCGCCTGGTGGCTCAGTGGTCCGAGGCAAGTACCGTGTGGGCATGACCTCCTGGGTTCGAGACACGTCGCATGTGTCACCCCTCTCTCATCCCTCTCTCTCTCCCAATCTTTCCTGTCTGTCTCTACTTTGATCTGTCGAAAAAAGGCGAAAGTGCCAAAAAATAATCTTTTTAGCAAAAGCTAACATTGCTCGGTAGCTAGCGTGCTGACTCTATCTAGCATGGTAATGTTGTTCACTTACTAGTGTAGCAAGACTGTAGCTAGCTCTTTGGCACTGGAAAACTGGATTTTCAGCGCTGTCCATTTGACAAATGCTGAGCCAATATTGATCCAGTGCCGGGAACGGTCATTCACAAGTTTCTTATCCATGCACCGTTCCTTACTTGTAGAGGGAAGATCAGTAGCCTAGATGTATTTTTTTAGATGGTCAGCCCCGCCCCCTCCCACTCTCTCCAACACAATGCTTACAAAAAAGCACAGAAGTGCTTAGAGTTACATAAATCGTGGATTGTACCTTTAAAGGAAACTTTCAGTTTATAGCAAACATTTAAGACTGAAGTCATCACTGAGTCCAACAAGGGTCATTGTGTTTACTGTGAGATCCAGTACATCTCTCTCTGTGCGAACAACTTGCTTATGCTGTTACTTGCTCAAGGCCAACAAAATGCAAAGAGGCTGGTGAGCCATGGTTTGCCTCATGATAATGTTCCATATCCCATATTCCCTTGTGCTCAGCGATTCTCTGTTTTAGTGAGCGCTTTGTTTGTCCATATCCGACAAGGTCATGTAAGCATGTAGACTACTGAAGTAGTGTACAGTTAATGAACTGTGTGATGGGAAATTTCCTGTGTGGATGCCAGAAATACTTAATGTTTGCTGTATTGTTGCAGTGACTTTGTACGCACAAGGTTGTCCCCGAGTGTTGGAGCTCCTTGAAATGATAGAAGAGGTGGGAGCTTGGTAATTGTGGTAGTTCTGTGCCTAGGATGTGCCACTGTTTGCTGATAATGTGATAATAATAATGGCACCTACATAATTTTTTTTGTGGTGAATAAAACCTGATATAGTGCCATTTTATCCAGTGCTCAGGCAGACAAAAGTGCCCCCTGTAGGTCAGAGACTGTAATGCTCTGTCTAAATTGTCTGAGTCGGGTCTGCAATGGTCATTCATACCTTAAATGTGGATCAATCATGTATTAAAGTTTAATCTAATTTAGTCTTCAGGTATCATTACTTATTGGTACAGATTGGTAGCAGGAATCCAAAATGCTTTAAAAAACAACAATGTGTGTTGATTTTTAAATAAAAACATACTGAAATATGATTTAAAACAGGTTTCAAATTTTTTCTAACCGTCACCAAGTGGAATTCAAAAGAGTCTTCAAGAGAAAAATTATTGTCAGGACTTAGAAGGCCATGGTCCTCCGTCTCCTGGTCTACTGGGAAAGAAAAGGTCCCAAAAAAAATCACAGCTTGTGCAGCACCTGCAACCTGGGCCACTTTCAGTGTATCTTCTTGAATAATTCAAGAATAATTCAATGTAAAGTCTCAGTGAAAGTCTGAGGGTCAGAGGCGGTCGCAACACCAACCTGCCAATCAGTTGACCGTGATCCTCTCTCACCTAAATCCTCCTCTGGATGGCACCAAAGACTCTTCCAAACCACACTAAATTAGCTTACTTCATCCCTCATGTGCATAATTACTTTAGGTACATGCATGTTTGAACTAGAAAATTGCTGATAAATTGGCCCTTTACATTTCCAATTAGGAATCATTAGGAGTATTGACATAATTACTCATGAACAGACAGTGCATTGTTGCCTAATTAGGTAAATCATGATTCTTAATGGCTTGTTTGATCCCATCATGCACGCATTTATTTATTAGGCTTATCAGATATAATCATTCTTGTACATGTCTGGTGGATTTGCACCTATTAGCATAATAGCATCTTTGACAGAGTGTAGCTTAGAAAAGAATAGAAAGTGTAGAAAGGAGTGGAGTAGGATGCCAGTACTTGCAGCTCTAAAATGTGTTTAAAAATACTGTGTAATGCATTACTTTTCTGTGGCTGATCGGTCTTGTTTGAACCAATGGAACCAGCTGGATTCTCCCTAATGTGAAATTCGAGCCCTTTTGCTGCCCCCTACAGACTGAACCAAATGATGAATGAACTGATGAATGATGACATCTTCAGTATGGTATATGGTTTCTCTGATACACACACAGATACACACACACACACACACACACACACACATACATACACACACACATGTTAATGCTATAATACTGGTGTGTATATTCTATTTCCTTAGTCATGTAGGCTCTAATTCATAGGCTTTCCCTCTTTTTCTCTGTGTTAAAATGTGATGAAATATGAATGAGAAAATGAACTCATTGTGTGTTTGATAATTAATATTGGATTATAACATTTTGTTTAGTGACTTCTTGACTTTTGATTGAGCTAATCTGGAATATGGATACCTTTTCAATATTAATGATATATCTGTTTTAGGGGCCGATTCAGCTGCTGCTTCCAGAAAAAGTCAAAGGATGTCTTGGAGCTCCACTGAAAACAAAGCAGTTGGAAAGGAAATTGGAATGGAGATTTGTCTGCAGTTGGAATGGACAATCTCAATAAATCTCTATTGACAGTTCCCTCTGCTTAAAGTGCCTGGAGGCAGAGCCAGCACTTCAGAGCAAGCACCGGAGAGATATAAAAAACAAGTTCATAATGCCATTGTATCTTAAAAAGGATGTTGACATGAATCTTTGTTTTTCTTGAAGCAGCAGCTGAATCCGCATCGATCAATGTTAGCAATGTGTAGAGATGTGCAAAACTGCAAATTCTTACAAACTGTTCTGCAGCTGCTGAAACCACATAATCCATTATTTGGTGTTTGCTGACATTTGTCAGTCCGTTGTGTTTTAAACACAATACGAATGTGCTTAGATTTAAGTTTTTTGGAGACTAGACATTTGCGTTTACAGTTGTTTAGCACAAGGCTAAGAAATTGTTTCTTTCAACCTAAAGGTTTGCAGAGAGGAGACAATACAATGTCAAGTTTGTAGTTTTCTATGAAGCTCTTGAATAATTGACTCAGAAACATTCCTCATCCTGGGACACTATGTTTCTCATGTCACAGCACCAGACTACAAGCGCACATTCCTTGTACATGTTGTGTGCATCCTCCCCAATGAACCCACCCCTTCCCCAACATGGATTCATATATTGTACATCCATATTCTGAAAACAGTATAATCACCTGTAATGACATTGTTGTCATGACAGTGTGTCTTGACAAATGCTAGGTGCCTCTTACAGGAAACTTTGATTCAGAACATCTAATAATTAGCTTTTATATAAGGACATTACGTAGTTGTTTAGCAGATCTTCCCTTTCAAGACCCCTGCTCCCCTATTTTGCTATTCCTTCAGAGCTGCTTCCTCTCCACAATCGAACCCTTAACTACGACCTGGAAAACACCAGCATGTATATTTCCTGCACCAACATCACAGTGAGAAGTGTGCAGTGTCTTGTTCTGTCTACATTGTTTGTCTGGTCTTGTGTGTCCTGACTTGTCCTGTCCAGTCTTGTCATGTTTGCATTGCCTCTTAAAGTGCCTCATTAGTTTCCTATCCCTTTTTATGTTATGTCACTATATTGTGGTGTTGTATTATTAATTGAAAAAAGGCAAAAAAAGGTAACATGGAGCTTGTAACATACACTGTATATAGACAAGAATGAAATGTTTACAGTGGTGGTCTGGAGGTGGCATCGCTTCTTTCCACCGTATCCCTCAATAACTGTTTGTGAATCTGATTATTATGTCTGTACTTCTTGGCAGATAACGCCCAATCAATGAGTGGACGACCCTTCATTTGGAGAATCTGTACAAAGAAGAATCATGCTACCTTAAATCTGCCAACAGACTCTCACAAATTAGACTACAATCCTCACAATCTATACCTCCAAGTTCGGAGGTGATGTCACAAACTTGGTCCATCTTTTTTTGGCCATTTGAGCCTGCCATTTGAAAAACATGTCTACTTTACACGCAATAATAGCACAAAATTTAAACAAATTGTTGTGTTTTTTAATGAATAAAGGGTAGCATATATCCTTGATGGACAACTGTCATCACACGCTTACATACTGGATCCTCAGACATCAAGGCAAGGTCCTCACAAGTATAGCAAAGAACGAATCTGTGTGTGCGTGTGTGTGTGTGTGTGTGTGTGTGTGTGTGTGTGTGTGCTGCTTTAATTTCAAAAACAAGCCTTCAATAATTCAGCGCTCTCCTTCCCTCATATTGTGACAAATAGAGGCCACTTAATCCCAGGGCCATGTCGATACACACCGCTCTGTAACAGAGACACACAGAGCCAAAACCTGACACAGACACAATCAGAAACGCTGTCATCCTGACCTTTTCCTCTTTTAGATTATTTTTCTTGCATTTCTGTTTTGTCAGACAGTATATAGTGATAAGTGACAGGTAGGATGGCTGAAAAGGAAAAGGGCATGCTGTGACACAAAGTTCACATATACTCACGACACTGTGAGTATATGGGATGAGCCCAAGCCTGCTTGTAGTCTGTAGTGCTGCTTAGAATACAGAAGTGCTGCTATAAGCAGAGGCAATAGGAGGTCGTTCTCAAACACACACACACACGCACGCACGCACGCACACACACACACACACACACACACACACAGAGCTGACTAGCAGGGTTTCTTGCCAGGTATCTCTCCACGTCTTTGCAACTGCTCCCACTGCTTTGTAACAGGAGGGAGCAGAGAGAGAGAGAGAGAGAGAGAGAGAGAGAGAGAGACAGAGACAGAGAGGGAGAGGAAGTAAGAGAGACAGAGAGAGACAGAGAAAGAGAGAGACAGAGACAGAGAAAGAGAGATGAGATAGCGAGAGAGAGAAAATGAGAGATGAGAGAGAGAAAGAGAAAGAGAGAGAGAGAGAGAGAGAGAGAGAGAGAGAGAGAGGGAGAGACTGAGAAAGAGAGAGCTAGAGAGAGACAGAGAGACAGAAAGACAGAAAGAGAGAGAGAGACGGGGTTCCATGCCCACGGAGCATAAACAGACAGAATGCTTGAAATAAACAAAGACGTCTGGTGGGGAGACGTGACCCGAGCGGGGGAACATGGAAATTAATAAATAAAAGAGAGCGAGAGGTCTGGGGGAGATAGGTGGAGAAGCCGGGGAGGTGGTGGAGGCAAGGAGAGATGATTCAGCTGACTACCTATTGCTGCCTCCTACCCATGATCCTCTAGTCTCCGGGGACCAACACAAGGACATGCACTAGGAAACACTGTGTCTTGATATATTCTGTTAAATAGCAGCTGCGACTTTTCTTCACTGGGCAACGCTATTACCTTTTCCTCTAGTCCTTGTGTTTGTGGTACAATGAAGGAAACAGCCTTCGCCCAGAGCCAGCTTTATTCTCTATTGCATTTTTCATTTGATTTTAGCTCATATGTATATCTGAGAATACAAATAGCTATTGCATAGGTATTTAAATCTGCTTCCAAATCAGAAAAAAATATGATATTGTCTTTCAATAATGTCCATGTCCATCTTTCAATAACGGCCAGATTTAAATGTTGAATACAATCATGAAACCCTCAAATTGAATCATGAAAATGTTTTGTTATGGCAGCTGTAAGGCTGTGTCCATTTTTCAGTGTCAGCATGACCTAAATAAAACACTTTTAGTGCAGTAAAAAAAAAGTTTCTTTATTCTTGCACAAGTGATACACATTTTGTACATACAAACTAACAGTTGAAACAAAAAAAAATGTGAGTTGGTGAATGAAAGAGGGAGGGAAATGGGAAACTTCTTTGCCCTTGTTTCTTTGGAAGTGATGCATTGGCTGTCACAAGAGTAGAAAGTAGAAAGGAGGCCACTGAAGGATCTGTTTTCCTCAGCTGGAGCAAATTCTTGAAACCAGAGCTTTTCAATTTGCTCCCACACCTGGTGGTGGACATCATCTCCACAACCACCAGACTACTGGCCGTACAGCTGCAGAGACTGTTCATCATAAATCATAATAAGAGCAAGCCGACAACAGGCTCAGACTAATTGCAAAGATGCAGCCAAAAAAGGTCACAATCACATACTAATAAGGGCAGTAGACACCAATTTAGTTGTCCTTGTAGTAACATCTCCATGAATGATTATATGAATTTACTGTAGCATGACACACCTAGCTTAGCTGTTTTGGCTGCATCGTACAGTCGGTGTAGAACACAGTCTAGAAGTAATCTAGAAATGAGAGCTTATGATTATGATGATTCACATTCATGGAGTAGCATCTTGCATGTCCCTAAGTCAAAGTGGTGTGTAGGTGCTTCATTCGAAATTAGTTTTAAATTAAACTTGACTGGAGAGAGTAATACTATATATAATTAAAATGCCTTCACAAAGTGTAATCTGAGTCATCTCAATAAACACATTATATAAACACTGCTTCACCAAAAGCTGATGTTGACCTATTTGGAAAGATAATGGAAGCAAAAAAGTAAAAATCACCATAAAGCTATGTTGTTTGGATTTTTCTAGGCTATACTGTAGGACATGTGACATGAGAGGAAAGTACTGTTAAAATCAAGATGAACTGTTGCATTGACTTATCTTTTTAAAGAGGGTCTCTACTTACAGTATGATAATGTTATGTAAAGGAGAGATAAATGTGAATTGGAGCATAATAGTTGCATAGTAGTATGCATTCTAATTCTAATGCATTAATTGTAAAAATAAGTTGTAACAAATAAAACGTGGGAGAGGAAAAGGTCGGGATGACAGCGTTTCTATTTTTGTCTGAATCAGGTTTTGTCTCTGTGTGTCCCTGTGCGTCCCTGTGTGTCCCTGTGTGTCTCTGTGTGTCCCTGTGTGTACGTGTGTGTCTCTGTGTGTCCCTGTGTGTCTCTGTGTGTCTCTGTGTGTCCCTGTGTGTCTCTGTGTGTCTCTGTGTGTCCCTGTGTGTACGTGTGTGTCTCTGTGTGTCCCTGTGTGTCTCTGTGTGTCTCTGTGTGTCCCTGTGTGTCTCTGTGTGTCCCTGTGTGTCTCTGTGTGTCCCTGTGTGTCCCTGTGTGTCCGTGTGTGTCCCTGTGTGTCCCTGTGTGTCTCTGTGTGTCCATGTGTGTCCCTGTGTGTCCCTGTGTGTCTCTGTGTGTCTCTGTGTGTCCCTGTGTGTCTCTGTGTGTCTCTGTGTGTCTCTGTTACAGGGCGCTGTGTGTTTTGCCGCGGCCTCGGGTTAAAGTGACCTAGTATATTTGTCACCATATGAAGCAGAGAGAGAGCTGAATTATTGAAGGCTTGTTTTTCATCAAGGTGAAATTAAAGCAGCACACACACACACACACACACACACACACACACACACACACACACACACACACATATTCAGTCTAGCAAAGGAGTTCTGTAGAAAGACTGGTCGGGACACAAAGTTCAAGATGAGACCAAGTTTCATAACAGCCTATTATTCCATTGTGTGTGTGTGTGTTTGTGTGTATGTGTAGCACAATATATCAAATTCACACTTTTCGAAAAACAAAGATGCCGCTGCAGTCATACTGGTGGATTAGAACAGTGGTTGTCAACATGGAGGTCGAGACCCCCCCAGAGGGTCATGAGGTAATTTTAGGGGGGCCACAAGATCATTCAGGGGACAGGAAAAAAAATATATTTCTACTATACAAATTTATTATCCTGTCTTGTATTTTCAGATTTTTCTCTAATTTCTGTTTTTTTTCTAGTGAAATACTGAATAGTGTTGAGCCTCTCTGCCTGCACTTATAACCGAATGAAACAACCTGAAAAGGGAAAATAATTATTTTGTTGAACTCTTCATGACTGTGCATGTGCAGCCTGTGACGAGGTGTCATGAGAAGGCATCATTTTAAGGGCCCATGAGCCAAAAAGGTTGAGAACCACTGCATTAGAGTGCAGTGATCAGTTCATTCATCATGTGGTTCAGTCTGCAGGGGGCAGCAAAGGGGCTCAGATTTCACAGCAGGGGGAAACCAATATAATACCTCCATTGGAGAATCCAGCTGCTTCCATTGGACCAGCCAAGACCGACCAGTCACTGAAAAGTAATGCAGTACACAGTATTTTTAAACACATTTTAGAGCTGCAAATACCGGAGTCCTACTCCACTCCTTTCTCACTAAGCTACACTCTGTCAAAGATGCTATTATGCTAATAGTTGCAAATCCACCAGTCATGTACAAGAATGATTATATCTGATAAGCCTAATAAATAAATGCGTGCATGATGGGATCAAACAAGCCATTAAGAATCATGATTTACCTAATTAGGCAACAATGCACTGTCTGTTCATGAGTAATTATGTCAATACTCCTAATGATTCCTAATTGGAAATGTAAAGGGCCAATTTATTAGCAATTTTCTAGTTCAAACATGCATGTACCTAAAGTAATTATGCACATGAGGGATGAAGGAAGCTAATTTAGTGTGGTGTGGAAGAGTCTTTGGTGCCATCCAGAGGAGGATTTAGGTGAGAGAGGATCATGGTCAGCTGATTGGCAGGTTGGTGTTGCGACCACCTCTGGCCCTCAGACTTTCACTGAGACTTTACATTGAATTATTCTTGAATTATTCAAGAAGACGGACTGAAAGAAGTCTAGTTTACAGTGGCAGCCCATAGCGGATTGAGCTTTTCCAGTACATCTTCTTCTATAACATAGAACTTAAAAAAAATCACAAACCAATTTTGGAAAACAATTTATATAACAAATAGCTGCTTGGTTTAGTCAGGCACTCTGTATGCAGAGTCTGAGCTTCTGTCCCTGGACTAAGCAGTCAAAAGAGACTTTTAGTTTTGTTGGCACAATAAAACTAGTAAAGATTACAGGACAACACTATTTTATATGTATTTATTTGCCTCAATAAAACTAGACAATGCAATGATAATGCAGCTAAAATGTAAGATGTGGGAGTCTGAAAAAAACAATCTTCAGGGCATCTTAAGGGAAAGTGAAAAGGTAAAAAAAAAAAAGGTAGATTGTGGGTCTAGATGATGAATGCACTTCAATAATAATATTGTCATATTGTTCCTGCTGCAGGCACATCTGGTTTCAGTAGCTGATACTGCCTGTAATAAAGATACTGTTCATAGCACAGTGCTGACAGGAAGTAAGACCAAAGGCGTTTTGCAGAAGCCGCACGCCCAGCAGTCAACAGGAAGTGAAATGTGAAAACCCCAAGGTCGACAGAGACACATGGCTCACTGTAGGCAACTAACCTTCATCTGTGTCTTTACTGTAGTAGCACCTTAGCTGGTGTTGCCTAATCTTATATCAGAAACACAGTTCAATTAAGAAAAATTAAATGAACCCTATGCTGCATTTAGGTACACTTGATAAATGAAAAAAAGCTAAATTAATACAACAAATAAATAAAATAAAATACATCTTTTGGCACTTTTGGCATAGCCCATAAGGCAACCAGTTCTTGGAGCCATGCATCTGTATAGAAGGAAGGAAGGAAGAAAGAAAGAAAGAAAGAAAGAAAGAAAGAAAGAAAGAAAGAAAGAAAGAAAGAAAGAAACAGACAGACAGACAATGAAACAAACAATAACACAAAAAGAGAATAAAACTATTTGAATCATGAATATAAACATTTACCCGGAGCAAACTTTGTGTATGTTTTTCTATATTTGCATAGTTCTACAGTTTGAGTGTGTGTCTGTGCTGAATGTCTCTCAGAACAAAAACAAAGTGATGTTGTGGAAGCCGTCCTGTTCAGGAATCAAACACTGATATATTGTAAAAGTGCGGTGAGGGAACATTGTGGTGCAGAACAAGTGAAAACACAGCCGTATGAAGAGATTTTCTCTTCCAACACGGTTGTTTCCGGGATGCCAGAACAAATCGTTGAGCCTTCTGGAGGAGTCTTGGGCCTGATTCAACAAAACATCAGTGATGGGAGGTTTCCATCTTTACAACCCCAATGACTTACCTGCTCTCACCCACCAATCTTACATCTAAAATCCAAGCTAGGTTTCCACAAAGCTGCTCACCCAAACAGCACAAGAGATAGTTACCACAGATCCTGTGCATGGTAAATGCAAATGACATATGCATTAATGTTGGCCAGTTGATGGAATGGAACACATGAAAACTTCCTTGTCTTTATTAAGCAGCAGTTTAGAGTGACTGACAAGGGGGTTATTCGGCACTTGACTGCCATGAAAACCAGAATATAAACTAATCACAAAGATCGGGTGCAGCTGGATGAGTTTGTAGTGTTCAGATTTTTACTTCCCATTCATGTGAATGAGGCCATGAAAATAGACTGAAAACTGACATTTAACACGTTTGTGAACAGATCCCCCTACTGTGATTTCCAGTTGACTGTGGGTTTCTAACGTTTTAGAACATAATTTTGCCAAATAGCATTTTTATTGATAGAAGAGAACATATCGGAGGGATACCATTTAGGAGAGATTATCCGGATCTACTTTTACTTAAAATACTAATTTTTGTTTAAACCAAGAATAAAAATGCAAAATGAGGATGTTTTATTGTCTTATAAGCGTGATCTGTTGTTGAATCTGTTCACCAACATGTTAAATGTCAGTTTTCAGGCTATTTTTGTGGCCTCATTCAAATGAATGGGAAGTGCCAAATAACCCCCATATGAAAACTAAGAGGAATATTGCTTTAAGCATAATTTTCTGTCGCGACTCTCAACCAGATAAGTTCAGTTCGAGTTCTGCAACGAGCTGAGATATACTTTGAGATTTTGTGCAGATATGAAGAACTTCAGCATCATACAACAATACCATTTTAAAATGTTTTTATGAACTTCATTTGAATCTAACTGAATCAGTCCATGGTCATTCTGTTTGTTTGCTCCCCGTCCAGAAGACTCATGCTTTTTTTTCTCTTATATGATCACAAGTAGAGTTTGTGTGACTGTTAATGAGGTGTACCTTGGAATTATCTTAGTCATACAGTTATGTGCAGCAGCATTATAAAACCACTGCCCCAATCAAACATTAACCAAGTATGTCAGTTGTATTGGGAAGATTAAAGGATTCCTGGCTTGAAGTAAATAATCAGTGACATCAGAGGCGACCTAGTTATGATTACTCCTGGCTGTATTTATTACCAGCCTTTCATTTCAAAGGGACAAAAGTCACCTATCAGCACTTTTGCTATAAATGCCCTGCACCTTTCCCCCTGCATGCCACCTCCACCACCCTCTATGTACAGACACTATCTAGCCTATCAGCACATTTTCATCTTTGGCAGATGACACCCTGACACCCAAACAAACATACAGTATTTCATATTTGCACATCTTTATCTCACCCAGGCAATTCCTGTCATCTCACCTCGTCCTTTCATTTCCTCCTCCCCTCGGTCCCTGTAGCTTCACACCGGAAGTGTCAAGATCTGCCCTGCCCCTGTCGCTGCCTTGCTCTCTTCCTCTCTCTCTCTCTCTCTCTCTCTCTCATGTCTTGCTCTCTCTTCCTCTCTCTCTCTCACACATACACACATACACAGTACATCTGGCCAGCAGAGGGGAACTGTGGTTCATACAGGGGTTTTCTCCTCCTCAGAGAGTATCAACACAGTCACAATCCTCTCTGCGTGCCTCCTTTCTTCTCTTTCACTGCATCTTCTATCTGACGATCCATCAGTCACCCACCTGCAGCTGCTTTTGTGCCCACACTGCAGCCACAGCATGAGCATACGGAAACTGAGTGAGTAACGTGTGTGTGTGTGTAAGTGTGTATGTGGATTTGTTCATGTGTTTACCCATGTAATCAACTGGGGTGTGAGTGGTAAGGTAACCACAATATTGGTTTTGCAACTCTTTGTAGATAACGATGACATGCAAAACTGAACTTGTAGTTGGATGAAACTGATTTCGATTGAGCAAGACTTTCAAAACAATAATGTAGTGAACGCTGTTTATGAAAACTTCTATTCCAAAACAAAACATATCTATTTTGAAAATACAAACACAACCTGAAGTTCATTAAACATCTTTAAAAGGTTTACAAAGGTTCCAGTTGGTAAAACTGTAAGCTGTAAATAATTTGTTAACCAAGGATTTAAGTTACCCGTTGTTATTTAAAAGAGACTTTCATTTTGATTGAATTTGTAAGAGCAGTTCTCACTTTTTCAAATGGTGCGTATTTCAGTTTGGGACAAAAGTCTTTGTATCTGTGCTTCTCTGTTTGAGGAGAAAGATAAAAATAGGAGAACATTAGAAGAAGGTGTGTGTG
The DNA here is from genome assembly GCF_046629955.1 of Centroberyx affinis. Classification (NCBI taxonomy): domain Eukaryota; kingdom Metazoa; phylum Chordata; class Actinopteri; order Beryciformes; family Berycidae; genus Centroberyx; species Centroberyx affinis. Next base: position 290,754 of record NW_027280601.1, on the reverse strand, counting down.
GAAATGCTGCCACAAAATCAAATTTGTGGTAGCAAAACACAAAAAAACACAAAAAGCGCTCTTGCATGGCCACTAACAATGACACACAAGCAGAGACAAACAAGCAGGCGGATTGCACACACACACACACACACACACACACACACACACACACACACACACACACACACACACACACACACACACACACACACACACACACACCTGCATATGCACACATATAGACACTTCACTTTCAAAAGCAGCAACTGAAAGCAAAGTAGCTTCATGGGTTGACTGCCTCCCCATCTCATCTCAAGAGCTATATTCATTAGGGCAGAGATCAAAACACAAGCTTGACAAAGGGCAATTTGCTGTAACAGATAGGCAGAAAGGGAAGCACTCAACCTTCCCGCTCCAACTCAACTTGCCTCATCTTCTTCCTCTCTTCCCCTCCTTTCTCATCAACTCTTCTGTCCACCTCTTTTCCATTTCACTCCTCCTCTATCCCCCTCTATACACTGTAAACTCCTGGAGAAAAATCCCCCTCGCACCTTCCCTTCCCTTCCCTTTTCTGTAAGTTTCAGATGGTTTAGCATACAGCCTACGTTATTAAATCTTTCCATGCAAAGTTCCTGCAATAAATCTGCTGCGTACCAAACAAAAACATCAAGGACTAAAATAACATCACGCCACCGATGCCCTTGTAGAATCAAAATGATGAAGTGGCATGGCCAAGCTGCTGCTGCAGAAAGTCTCTATATAGTAAAGTATATTTTTTTATTCTAGACCTGACCTGTCTAGTTAGGAGACCAGAAGTAAAATATATACCAACATATTTTTTTCAGTGTTTGAAAAACTGACTTCTTTAGGTAGGAGACTTTCACCCAACAGCTGCCACCAAGTCTTACCCATATAATGACCATTCCTACTTTTTTTTTTACCCAACCGTTCCCCTCTCAAGGTTTCAAGTGGTTCGGCAGCCTCACCAACCTTTCCTTCCGTCGCTCCACTGATAAGTCAGACTCCAAGTCCGGCAATGACACGGCTGTCCTGGGCACGGTTACCGAGGCAACAGTAGATGACATGGGTGCCATGCGCCCTCGTACTGCCAGCTACGTCCGCTCCACTGACAGCTACACACATATGGGCACCCTGCCCCGCCTGCTGAGGAGGAAGAGGGACAAGAGTAGTAAAGGTAAAGTGCCAGTAATTCTAAACAACAGTTGATGATAACCTTTGTTTGGAATATTGGGAAATAGGAGATTAAATTTCACTCTTTTAAGTAGAAAACCATGACAAAGGTGAAGCAGAACACCTCTCTAGGTCTGCTTTTCTTTCTCTATCTGTGTCTCTGTTTTGCCCTGTGCCTCTCATTGTTTCTCTCTCTGTCTCTCCCTGTCTCACCTTTGTTTTGTTCTTTCTCTCTGATCTTCAGGTGGCCCCAGCAGCAGTAAGAAGAGTAAAGATAAGAGCAGCCTATTCAGGAGCCAGAGCCAGAGACCTGCAGGGGACCGAGTCTGTACCGCCCCCAGGCTCACACCTCTCTCATCTGGGTCTGGGGATCAAGGTGGAGCTGGAGCTGTCGCTAGGCTCGGACAAGACTCCCCAACGAAATTCAAGACACAACCTGAGCCACCCGATCAGGCCACAAACACCCAGAAACCCTCTCCTGCACCTTTAGTGGCCTGTGAAGATGTGTCGCCATCTAGTGGCTTGAATGCTGCACTCCAGCCAGGGACTTGTGACGGCCAAGGCATCACACCAGCAGGTGCAGCAGCGACGCCTGAAGTCCTGGGGGAAGCCCCGCCACCTGTAGTCACCCAAGGGCAACACCAGGCCCTGCCCGAGGAGGATGCTGGTAACATGGGCGCTGGGAGACACTCCAGCCCCGGGCCTGCAGAGGAAGGAGAGTCCAGAAGGGCGACGGAAGGACCAGACAACAGGAACCAAACATCTGACAGTATTTACTGGTGAAACATTTTATTTACTATTCAAAACAGTTTAATAACAAAAAAAACAAAAAAAAGTGAGAAGCAGCCTATGACATTATTCATATAAGAGCGGAGTAAATAATAAACAAACAAATAAATAAATAAATCAAGAAATAAAAAACGGCGCTGAGTGATTTATACCGTTTTAAAAGCTTTATTAATTGTTTTGTTTTTTTTGGATAATGAAGAATTGATTTTTTTACTGGCTGTCTCCAAGGAGGAACATTGAATGCAATAGTTTTTTATTAGTATATAGTATTTATTTATTTATTTGCCCATTCTTCAACATTCTTGCAGGGATGAAGTGGAGGGTAAATTGACCTGGTTTATAGCCTAATTTTTTAAATTACGGAGTTTTAACCCAAGAGTTTAACCACATTTTACCTTACGACATAACATCACAGTATAGGCCTACATTGTGAAGTAGTATCAAACTAATGAACGTTATGCTCAAACAATGAAATAGAGCAAATGATTTTCTGAAAGTATAGGTTTAATAGGCCTACATTTTTGTTTATACTGGTGATTGTCTGCCTTATGATGATCCACGACTGGAGATCACAGACCTTTTTATTTAGGCTACTACCATGCGACTGAATTTTTAGGTGTTTGATCCACTCATATAGCCTACACTCCTAACCTTGGTACTTGACGAGGCGCAGTTTTCCTCCTGTGGGATTAGCAGACAGGGGGCGCAGATCCGTGATGATAGCTGTGCGGGGATCCAGAAAGTGAAACAGTTGAGCTGACTAACTTTGTTGTTGACGGGACTTCTCACGGGCGATGGGTGTGAGGTGAGAAAATAACGGGATTCATTCCTTAACTTCTGTGAGAGCAGCAAGCAGCATCGATCCTTCTTATTGATTAGAAGCTGCGGGGTATAGGCTGCAGCAGAGGAGTGTTGCTGGTTTGATGGGTTTGTTGGGCGTAATAGCATTTTGCATGGATTTGTTTTGACACCCGAGAGACCCACAGTAATATGCTTATTTTTTTTTTAATCTTGTGCGCCTCATAATATTGTAACCGATTTATCAACAAAGTCAGCATTTTATTGAAGAGAGTCTGATGTAGTTCCCTGTGCGTCCCTGAACGTCCCCCCCTCTCCCCTCCTCCTCCTCTCGCCCCTCTCTCTCTCTCCGCTCTTAGCCGAGCATGGATAGATAGATTTTCTCTGTGTTTTCCCATGACATGTTATGGTCTTTCTGCCGCCAATATCCTAAGCAATAAGCATGATAGCAGAGTGGTGATCTAGTGCGTGTATCATGTTACTCTGAGATTTGCACTCACTGTGTGTGTGCGTGCGTGCGTGTGTGTGTTTTAGCGCGTGCGTGCAGTAGAGCCCATTAGTTCAGCCCATGGACCGTGGGAAATAACTCTATAGTGTACAGCATGTTCTGTATGGGCACATCAAAGAGTCTCTCTCTCTCTCTCTCTCTCTCTCTCTCTCTCTCTCTCTCTCTCTCTGACTTCATCCCTACATCACAGGTCTTTCCATCTGTATCAGTCTTACTTTGGCCATTTCCCTCTCTTATTCTCTCCAAAGCTCTGCTCTATAGCAGGCCTTCCAACCAGACTTTGCTAACAAAGCAGGCTGATTCCACACTCTAGGTGGCTGCAAAGAAATGGCTCTGAATTGAATTGCTCTGATGGTGTTTGTTAGTTTTTTGGCCAGCAGGTTGGCACATGTGGGTGCCAGCATAATAAGCCGCTTTTCTTTTGCCCCATTCCTCCTTTGGACCAAAGCATGTCAGCTCCGCTGCGGGGGAGCAGTTTGGAAAGGGGAGGAAAAGGGATGCCGTCCCACTTGTTAACCAATTATGTCATACAACTGCCTTAGTTTAGTGAACAATTTACAGTCAGCCATACCAACTGTGTTTGCTACATGTGAACAAATTGGCCACTGTCTCAAGCCTTTGGGCCTTACTTGTCAAGCAACAATACATTTGGGTGTGAAACATTTACTAGACATGAAATAAAAACAAATTCAGCTCCAAATTAAACATTTTTCTTTAAACTTTGAAGTGTGCATCTTCCCATTTTCAGACTCCGACTGGGATAATTTTGTTTGTCATGTTTCCTTCTATCACTTTATTGTGCATCCCTCTCTCATTTTCAGTGTAGGTTTTTGTGTTAGATTATGCAGAATAGTTGTAGTTGCATCTTCCTTATTTGTTATCAATTCATAGTCAGGCAGTGATCACACTGACAATCCAAAACACACACTTCACCATTTTATATTGTTTGAGAGCATGAACAGAGCACCTCAGTAAGTGCTGCATCTGCATTACAAACCTCTCGAACCCTGAAGCTGGCGAGCTAAACACTCTCTGTGTTTTCTGTAGTCCTTATGCTATCTAGATCCTTGGAGTAGTGTGCTATGTGTTTTCAAAGCCTCATTCATGATTGGCATCTTTTTGTACACATAGTTTCGGCATATTCATTCTCTGGGCATGTATTGGTGTTATCAGTATTGATGGGGGATGCAAATATTGTACAGACATAACAGCATTTTTCAGCTGAGCTCTGGCACAGGGCCATCTTGGGAAGGGAATGTAGAGCAGCTCCACCGCGGGACCTATTAACATTCCCCAGCCCGACCCTTTGATCTGGCCTCTCCCTGGACATGTGTAATGTGGCTCTGCTCTGGGCCCTCGGAGACCCATCTTGCAACTCCACTGTGGGAACAAGCCCCGACTGAACTTAAAACTTCTCTGGGCATGTAATTGCCCCTTTCTCTTGCTCTCTCTCTGTGTCACGAAGCTGCACTGTGGTGCCCACAGTGTGTCTCTCAAGGCTGCACCGCAGTGGGGCTTTTGACATATGATCTGGGTCCATCATGAGTGTAAAAGCGTGAGTTATGGGGCCCGAGAGATTTGAGAGGCCCGCTCCATATCGAGCAACCTTAGATGCACAGTGGGGTTTGTTATCTGTCCATGTGCTCTCAAGCTGAAGTGCATCAACACTTCACTCACTGGAGAGCCTGCTGCAGAAGTGGGTCATGGGAATTTAGCCATGTTTTCGGTCTGTGGTAATATGCACAGCACCTGTTGCAGGATACACAGATTATGCTCAGATGCAGGCACATGCACACACAAACACACATACACACACACACACACACACATTTACAAGAGCTTGTATAGGGACATAAGCTTACTGTTTTCATGCATAGGACACATGATCTAACTTTTCTCTCCTTTCATCTCCTTTTTTTGCTCTTTCCCTCCTTTCCCTTTTTCCTCACTCTCACTCTCTCCTCTCTCTCTCTCTCTCTCTCTCTCTCTCCTTCTCTCTCATCCCCTTTCTCTATCTCTTCAGCCACATGGAGCCAGCAGAGAGCCAGGGGGAATATGTCCAGGTAAGGCTGCTCTTTCCAGGTGTTTGTGCATCTCTATGTGCCTTTGTCTTGTCCTCTTCTGTCTGTGTGTGTGTCCTAGATTATGCAAGTCAGTTCGCACCCTGTGTGTGATCCTACATACACATGTGCCCATGTGCATGTGTGCATGCGTATAATTGAGAATTTTCCCCGGAAATGTTTCTTGCTTGCTGAAGCGGTATATAGACCAGCGTTTTTCAAGCAGTAGTTCAACACCCAAAAGTTGGTGGTGACACTCTGAAAGGGTGACAGACAACTTGACAGCAACAAAAGAGCAAATTAGATCAGTGAATATTGTGTTATCCAACACAATGTTGGGTTAGGACTTTATGGGCAAGGTAATTGTTGGCGCCAATAAAAAATCAGCTATGAACCATTGATTTAGACTGTGTGGCACTCAAATTTTCCATTGCAACTGATACAAATGAAATTCTTTTAAATAGCAGTGGCAGTATCTCGGCTGTCCCATCCCACCTACTCAATGATAAGGGAAAAACTCAACAGAGAGACCTGACTAGTGTGAGTGGATCTCCTCCTGCTATGTTTAGATACGCACAGAAAAAAAAACAACCCAGAAAAATAACACGCTAGTTGGGAACATGCTGATCCCCTTGTCGTAGAATCCTGTCAAAACCACATATTTTTAAGTTGGCAGTAAACCACATCTAAACATCTATTTTGCAGTTTTGTTAGACTGTCTTGATGTTGACAATTAAATTTTTGGCTGTCTCAGTCATCACTAATATATAATGTTAATTTTACTGATAAAGAGATAGAGAAAAATACTTGAATTTGGGTCCAGTCTTAGGCTATAGTTTTCAGGCACTCTTGCGCAGAGAGGGAAGAAAAAGGTGGATATAAATTCAAAGGCCTTTTTTATGATGGCATATCCAGGATATCCAGGAAAAAACAACGGTGAGGCAATATATAGACTGCGGTCTCATAGGCCATGACGTAGTCTGCATATCTGTCCATCAATACAATATTTAATTAATTAGACAAACAATACCTCAGACAGAATAAAAAAATATGAAAAACAGCGGACAACAAACAAAAACAGGGCCTAAGCCTAAGATATAAAGAGAGACTGCTTGCTTTGCAGGTCAGTTAGCTGTTCCTCAAGTACCTGAATGACCGGTGTGTATCTGTGTATTGAGTACGGCTGTGACAACACTATTAGGTTGCTTGGCAATAACAGTAGGTACAGGAACTAATTAGGATCAGACATATATAGCGACTTGCCAACACACATACTGTATATGTGCGGTGCGTACATAGTCAATCACACACAGTAGCATGGATGAATGGCCTATGAAAGCCATTCTCCCTTTCGCTTTCTCTCTCTCTCTCTCTCTCTCCCTCTCTCTCTCTCTCTCTCTCTCTCTCTCCCTCTCTCGCTCTCTCTCTCTCTCTCACACACACACACGCACACACATTAACCACCTGAGATGCCATTAGACATTAGCAGTTGTACACCTCACCACGTCTCTGCTGTTTTCAGCCTAAACAGAGGAGCGTTTCTGTTTGAATTAACTCCCCTCTATCCAGTAATATTGGATTAGTATTTTAATGTGAGCTTTGAAATGTAATTGTAGGTGATTATTAGCCCTTAGTCTTTGACTATTATGCTCGTTTCAGCAGGCTCACCCTGCATTTAGCCTAATTCAGTCTGCCATTTAGCTAATTGAATCTGGAGTAAGCAGTGCTAAAGTCAGCGCTATGCAGCCAGCATGCAGCTGCTGCTGCAGCCAATAGGTGGGGATGTAGACTCGCTTTAAGAGCTCAGTACAGAGCAGAGAGAGTGAAGCCGTTTTATAACCTTGGGGATGGATGATAAGGATTCATGCATGTACTTGTGTACTCCACACACATGTAAGCATAGAAATTGACCTTGTGAGTGAAATCAAAAGAGGGGAGAGAGAGCAAGAGAGAGAAACTGAAGGAGGGAGAGAGAGAGAGAGAGAGAGAGAGAGAGAGAGAGAGAGAGAGAGAGAGAGAGAGAGAGAGAGAGAGAGAGAGAGAGAGAGACTGAACTGTTGAACTCTTGGGATTTGTTTTTCTATCGATTATATATCAGAGGCAGGGTGGTAAAAGCCTTCTCCTATGACCCTGAACCATATTCCCATTGTAAAACAAATGCATTCAACTTCCCCTAACCACAACAAATTGACTAAAGTGGTAGGCAGCCACATGCAGCAGAAGTCCCGCCTCACTGCATTACTGCAGGATTTTCCAAACAAGTTTTTAGAAGTAGAACAACAACATGTCAAAAGTGCAGCTTCTGTGACATCTGAACCTCTTGGAGCCTTTTTTCTGCTCCTCCACTTGCCTCAAATCTATCTCAAAATAAATGCATCCATTGAAAAAAATGGAACAATGCAGTATTGTTGTCTGCATTAGCTTTAACATTCATTGTAAATGTAAGTAATGACCATGTAAAACAAAAACATAGCAATGGTTACTGTACATTTCTTATGTGATGTGTTATAATGGAGAATGTCTTTGCATTGGCATACTTCAGCAAAATAGTTACTTTATATCATTGAACACACTGTTGCCTGACTTTCCAGTGAAGTCTTTCATTTTTAAATAACCTTGATATGAATTTTCATTATATTTCTTGTATTGGATGAACACGTAGGCAGTTCATTCAAATTTTCAAGGCTGCAAATTATCATTGTGTCCCGAGGATTTCACTGCTTTTGACCCCAGCTCACCTCCATTTTTCTTTTTCTGTGCAAATCAAACCCTCCTCCTTCCTGTCTAGCCCACCGTATTTTGTCATCCTTAAATTTATTTCTTCTGTCCTTTTCCCTTTCTCTCACACCACAGCCGCCCCTCCCTTCTCCCTCTCCCACTCCCCTCCTCCCTCCCTCCTCTCCTCCGCCCCGAGCTGCCAGCTATCCCTCCATCCCCTTCCATTTCTCTGAAACATTTATGACAGCTGATGTTTAAATCAGGAGTTGGCCTCAATGTTCTCTGTTATAATGGGAAAGACCAGACCAATGACTCTTCCTTGGCCTATAACACATGTACACACACACACACACACACACAATGACACACGCACAAAATAAGAGTCAGACGAAGTGAGACAGAGAGAAAGACAGAGACAGAGAGAGACAGAACAAGAGATGTGATTTGAACAGGCTCAAAGAAAATCTGCAATCAGTAAGGGAAGGGAAGCCTAGAAACTCCATTCATCTTTTACATCAGATATATCTATCATTCATTTTTTATAGCTGAGGCACGGCCGGTCAAGCAATATTTACTGTTTTTATTTTTTTTGTGACTTTTAGTGAAAGAAGTGAAAAACAGTTTCATAAAACGTCAGCAGCTGGTGAAAAAACAAGCCTGACCTTAATGCGTTATACTATTAACTCCAATCAAAAATGTTCACTCTCTGCCACTCTGCATGCATGTGCAGGTGTGTGTGTGTGTGTGTGTGTGTGTGGTTTTATGTCTCTGTATGTCTGTACATGTGTGTGTCTGGTAGTGTGTGTATGCATATTTACTTGTGTGTGTGCGGGTGTGCTTGCTCTTGAATAGGTTATGAGTGTATGGCTAGTCAGCTCTGTGTGTGTGTGTGTGTGTGTGAGAGAGAGAGAGAGAGAGAGAGAGTGTGTCTACTTGCTATATGGTTGTGTGTGTTTGTTTTTGTCTGCAGCCCAGCCCTGCTTTGTCTCCTGTCCTATTTAGTGGTATGGCGCTACTTTGAAGGGAGGGGCAAGACGAGGAGGGGGGGTAGGGGGTTAGTTCATATGCGGTTCATTAACATATGTCTGGCACGCGACTGTGTGTGTGTATGTGTGTGTAGGTGTGTGTGTGTGTGAAGGGGCTCAGCTGTGTGTGTCTGTGTTACTGCATTTTTGATTATGAGAATGGTTTGAATTTCCAAAACCTGTGTGTGCACTCCTGATTAAATTAAGTCAGTGCTCTGTGAGTGCGTGTGTGTGCTGAGTGTGTATGTGTGTGTGTGTGTGTGTGTGTCTGTGAGAGAGAGAGAGAGAGAGAGAGAGAGAGAGTGTATGTGTGACTATTACAGTATATTGAATTAACATGGCGCCTCTGTGAATGTGAGGGGGAGTAAACTGACGGGGCTGGTCCTTGCTAACACACCCTCGGAAGATCTTCAGTTACTGTTTCTTCACCATACATACACACACATACACACACATACACACACATACACACACACACAGAGCATTCTAACTCTTGCTCCAAAGACCGTGTTTTACCAAAAAACCCTCTCCATCTTGGATCAGATCTAGTGCACTAATGACTTTATTTATGTCACCAAAGAGAAAAGGGCAGCGAGTCAACATCAGTATTTGAGAGGTTTTATATATGAAGCAGTCCTGTAGGCCCAGGCCTGCACAAAGTAACCCCCTCTCTTTTTTATGGCACATAGACTATAAACTCCCCTCTAAGCCTTATTACACTGGACTTAGATTTGATGGCAAGGTCACTCTGTGTCCCAGCCTGAGTCAGAAGGGCCGTTATCAGCACACTCATGTCGCTGAGGGAAAATATACCCACCGATTACATAGCAGTATACCCAGGAGGAGGAGAGTGAATGAGTGACACATTGATCTCTGTAAGACATTATTATAGATTGCTTTATTCATGTGTTTAGTCATGTATGAGTTTAGTTGACAAACACATAAAATACCACATGCTGTGTTAATTTTATGAGGTAGAGTCATTTATAATGGGGTCAAAGCTGGATAGCTGATTTTTAATCGTACTCTTTTACCTAAATTAATGTTTTTTTCTACGCACTGCGTCTGCCTGGACCACGGACGCAGTGGTTCCAGCAGGCCTCTCTCGGCAACATTATTGGACACTATTGTTTCAGATGGGCTTTGAGTCACATATCTAGCGGCTCGATACGGATTCCAGTTGGTGAATAGGGGACACCCTGCAAGACCACACTGATGGCAATCTGACAAACACACAGATCATTAGCCATACCCTACTAACCCCCGGTAGAGCATGCCCTTTGTTTATAGACACGCACGTGCGCACACACACTGTCAGACACACACACACACACGTATAGATACAGGCGCGCACACAATCCCCCTCCAGTCTCTCTATATTGTCTCTTTCCATCTCACACACACATGCACACACACACACAATTCCTCTTTTCTCCCTCTCATGCTCTCTCTCACTGTCTGTACTCTCTCTTTCTTGCTCTCGCTCTCTCTGTGTCACACACACACACACACATACACACACACACACACACACACACACACACACTCACTCACACACGCTCCTTTCATTAGTGGGATGCTTGCAGGCACACGCAGGGATTCTCCATTGTGCTCCCTATCAGCCTGCGGGATGGGGTTCACTAATTAATATTTAACTGAAGACTGCCTTCAAGCAGGGGAGGAGATGTAGAGATAGAGAGGTGGAGGAAGGGAAGGAGGACTGGGAGGAGGAGGGAAAGGACGGACAGCAAGGGAGGAAAGGAGATGTAGTGAGGAGAGAGGGAAGGGAAAGAGTGGGATGAGGTAGGAGAAGGAGGAGGTTAGGCTAGAGGTGAGAGATTGGGGTAAGAGGGTAGCACAGGAGGGAGGGAGCAAAGGGGCGAGGGATGGGGGGAGGAGCATGTTGATAAGAAAGGTTGAGAAAGGCTGGATAAGAGCATGAAACGAAGAGATGGAGGGAGGGAGTTTAGGGATACAGGAGAGCAGAAAAGAGAAAGGGAAAGACTGAAGGAGTGAATGGAGAAAATGGAGACAAGAACGTCAGACAACAGTAAGAGAAGGCGATAATAGAGATAATAATAGAGAAAGAGGTGAGAGGAGGGGAAGAAAGGGAGAGGTGGAGGGTAGAGAAAGAGAAACGGGGACCTGTATATGGGTTTTTCAGATACACTCCTTGTGAATGCGCAGAATGAGAAGAAGATAAAAATTTAAGGATTTAAGGATGGAGACAAAGTAAGGCCAAGGAGAGAAAAGAAAGAAAATGAACAAGAAAGAAGATAAGGGTAATGAAGTGTATGAGCTACACATTGAAATAATAGTGAGAGAAAAAGAGGAATGTCAGAAAGAAATGAGCAAAGGAGAAATAGAACCATTTTAAAACTACGCATTGTGGTTTTGGGGAAAAATTAAGTGCATCTTTAAACGTCTATGATATATATTTATTGCTGAATAAATCAAGTGTACTAAAAGGAGAATCTGGATCTGTGGAACACTGTTTGAAGATAGAAAGCCGAAAAAATGATGAAGGCGCAACTTCAACACTCATTGGTTGCTTTCTTCAAAGGGTTATTTTTTAAATTTTCAATTAGCTTAAAACAATTATTCTAAGCTTTGCCATTGATTATTATGCAAGTCATTTTTTCTTCATGCTGTAGCTTGGAGAATGCATAGTTAGTTGAGCTATGTTGAATGCATGGGCAGAGTAGATGAGCATCACTGTATCTGAATGAGTTTGGGCCTTCCTCTAGTCTGCCTGAAGGCCCAAATGAAGAGGTTTTGGCCATGATGCATTCAGCCTCTGCCTATGGCAAACTCTCAATCTATTACATAAAAAACAACTGAAAGGATTTTGAGTAATAAAGATGCAGTACTTGTCAGTTGCTGGATAAAAAATGAAAGTTAAAAGAGGAAATTAGCACTAGAGAGCACTAGAATATTCACCCTGGAGCATTATACGAGTGTGCAAAGTGCAGTATATTTTTTTCTCTGTATCAAATTATTTCAAAGAACATGGAACTCAGTTTTGAAGAATCTGTTGCTATGCCTTTATGTCATAGCTCTCCGCTGTATCATTTTGATAAGTATTTCGTTTAGCTTAATCCAACTGGGGATGCAAAATGGCATGTGCAAAAGCAAGCTAGAGAATCCAGTATGTATTTTGGCTCAAAACAATGAGGGTAACGAAATGCTGGAGCCGCTTTACGTGCTCGGTATTATACCTCTTTGCGGGATTATTTCACTTTCTTTCAATTTTGTGTCCCCAAACAAATCAAAATACTTGCTGAGAAGGAGCCAAAAAGGCTGCAGATGGGAGCTGGGACATAAAAAGCACACAATACATATAATTTGGTGGATGCCTTTATCTAACACAAATTACAGTCCCATAGATGCACACATTTTCATTATAGTTCATTTTCATTAAGTGGGAATCTCACCCCTAACCCTGGCGATGTTACTGTCAATCTCTTGTCATTGAGCCATTGAGGACCACCTATGAAGGACTGTTTTTTTTTTTTTTAGCCCTGCACCCATCATATTTTGATGTGTGTTTTTCCCACAAGCGCACATTTGGGGGTGGCATAGTGTGTGGTGCAGCATGTAATGTCCTGTATGTTGTGATTGTTCTGGCACGGTATTACGGAGGATTGGGGGAAGGAAGCACAGGGCCCCTCTTATGAGATTATTTGTGTTCCCACTGTGTAATCTGTCTAATCCAGCACAGGATGACTGAGATTACATTAAGAGGAGACGCTGTAGCTAATGAATCTGTCCTGTGTCTTGTAGCTCCTTATCTATCTGCCTTTTTCCTTTCTGTCTGTGACCCACTGCCATGCATTCATGAAGCAGATTTAGAAAGTGATTACTGTTATCCCCTGACTGTGTATGTGTGTGTGTGTGTGTGTGTGTGTGTGTGTGCGTGCGTGTGTTTGTGTGTGTGTGGTGTAGAGATGACCTGAAAGAGAGAGTGAGGACAGGAAAGAAATAGAAGAAAAGGAGCAAACACTATTCATTTTTTCTGTGGCCTGGTGTATTGGATATTTCTCTCCTTCTGTGGCTCTGTCTCTCTCTCCCTCTCTCTCTCTCTCTCTCTCTCTCCCTCTCTCTCTCTCTCTTTCTCTCTCTCTCTCTCTCTCCCCCCCTCTGTTTCCCTGCAGTGGTGCAGACCGAACTAAATGCAGTGTCAGAATTTAGGATGCTGTCAAGGTTCTCGCAGTGTTTCTATGGTGAAGCGTCCTCAATGATGTCACTCACTCAGGCCTCTGGGTACGGAGCCCCACCCCTCCTGATGTCTCTGCTTGTGTGTGTGTGTGTGTGTGCGTGCGTGAGTGTGCGTTTAATGTGCACATGTGAAATGGGCCGGTGAAAATCGTACCGTTTTATCCTTGAAACACCTGCCTGTGTGTTTCAGCTTATAATGAGGTGTCTAGCTGCAGTCTGCACGGCTTTTTAGAAACACATCATTATATTCTGCGACAGACACACACACACACACACAATAACACACAAACACACACACACACACACACACACACACACACACACACACACACTCACTCACACACATACACAAAATATAACAATGCTGTCAACATTATTTCACCACAGGAACCAAATGCTCTCTAGCTCCTGCTATTTCTAATGATATGTGGTGGTGTGTGTGTGTGTGTCGACATGTAGGTGGAAGAGAGGGTGATTTAGTGTGAATATGCATTCAAGTTGTGTGTGTGTGTGTGTGTGTGTGTGTGTGTGTGTGTGTGTGTGTGTGTGTGAGAGTGTGTGGGGCACCCCTGTTGGGTTCCTTTCACAGCAAAATAAAGGTTAGATTCCTTTGAGAGGGTGCGCAACTCCCTCTCTTTCTCTCTTTCTCTATCTACATTCCTACATATTCCTTATTCGTTTTCTCTCTTAATCATCTTTTCTTTTCCTCCTCAAATCTTTTGCTCACTTTTTCTCAGTCTCCCTGTTTTAACCCCCCCCCCCCCGGTCAGCATTGTCTCAGTGTGGTTGTGAAGCGGGGGTCGGGTGGGTGGGGGTGTGGGTGGGGTCTGGCTGCAATTCGACAGCACTCCTCTCTGCCTGTGCCTGGTAGCATTCCCCCCTCCTCCTTCTCCCTCCCTCCCTCCCTCCCACCCTCTCTCCCTCCGGTCCGCCCTCCCCCCACCCACACTCCTTTCATCAGCAAGCAATGAGGTAATCCCTAGCAGCCGCGTGAAGTGCAGCAAGTGCAGTGAGAGAGAGGAGCAGAGGCAAGAGAAGAAGGACCGAGAGCGACAGAAGCCGGTGCAGGGCAGAAGCAGCGGAGATGTCAGTAGCTGTAATATCACTAGCTGTTACCAGGACCAGCTGTTAGCAGCTAGCTTGTAGTGAATAGCTGGTGTGGTTACTAGCAGCTGCTTGCAAGCTGTGGCTGTAGCTGTGGTGTTAGCTGTTTAGCTTATAGCCTCGTTTTGTAGTGGTGGCACTATGTTCAGGGACTGTTAGCCAGACTGAGAGGCAGGCTTAGCCCAGGGGCTGTGGGGTTTGGATAGGACACCCTGGGTGGGGTAGAGAGAGAGAGAGGAGGACGGGAGGCACGGAAGAGGAAAAAGAGCAGGCAGAGAGGACGTGAGGGGAAAAAGGAGGCAGAGGATACGGGAGGTGTGAGAGGACAGGAGAGGAGAGGAGGGGGAGAGGGAGAGGGAAGTGATAGGTGAGGTGGGAGAGACTGAGAGAGGAGGGAGCGAGGGAAAAGGTTGACCAAGAGGAAGAGATAGGAGGTAAAGGAAAGGTAGAGGAGGAAGGTGTGTACCCACCATGACGGAGAGGTGTAGTCTGTGGAGTGCCCTGTCGGCCGCAGCATGCTGCTTCTACCGGGGATCCTTCATGCAGGTGCAGGTGAGTGGGTCTGCGTGTGTGTGTGTGTGTGTGTGTGTGTGTGTGTGTGTGTGTGTTTCTGTGTGTGTGTGTGTCTGTGTGTGCATGTATGATACAGAATCAGAAAGCCTGTGCTCCCTCCTGTATAATGAAGCGGTATCAACACCAATATGACATGTGATTACCAGCATGATGCGTGTACTGTTTTCATACACTGTGGAAGTTTGCTGCGTGTTTGTGTATATACGTGTGATATATGCGTGTGTGTGTGTGTGTGTGTGTGTGTGTGTGTGTGTGTGTGTGTGCATTTGTGGGGGTGTGTTCACTCCTCTCCTGCCCCAGCAGCCCGTATGTGTCAGGCTGCTAGCTGGCAGAGTGATGATATCATGGATACTGGACTGTACTTGGGTGTCAGATGCACTATGTGAAGGGACTGTGTATGAGAGTGTGTGTGTGTGTGTGTGTGTGTGTGAGAGAGAGAGAGAGAGAGACAGACAGAGAGAGAGAGAGATAGAGGGAGGGAGGGAGGGAGAGAGAGAGAGAAAGGGAGAGAGTGTGTGGGAGTTTGTGTGTGTCTATGAGAGAGAGAGAGAAAGGGAATATGCATTTGTGTGTGACAGAGAGAGAGAGAGAGGGAGAGAGAGTGTGTGGGAGTTTGTGTGTGTTAATGAGAGAGAGAGAGAAAGGGAATATGCGTGTGTGTGTGTGTGTGTGTGTGTGTGTGTGTATGTGTGTGTGTGAGAGAGAGAAAGAGAGAGAGAGAGAGAGAGAGTGAAGGGTGTGTTCCTACAGTACAGTATTCTACAGTATCAGTTCTACTTTGGTCTAATTCTGGCCCGCTGCTTGAAACCCAATATCTGCCCTGATTCCTCGGACAAAATAACACCTGTGTGTGTGTGTGTCTGTGTGTGTGTTTGTGTATATGTTTGAGTACGTGTGTGTGTTATATCATATATTGTTGCTGTCGGGTAAAAACCTTGTACCTCCAAAAAGGTCGACTTTTAAAGAACTAAGAAAAAAAACAGCCAGGTTTTTAGATAGACTGCTATGTATTTTGGAGTTTATCCAGTTAGGTTTGAAAAGGTTTCATGAGGTTGTAGAATTTTCTCAACCCATAGAGGAACCTTTAATACTTCAGTTGAAGTTAAAACATGAAAATCGCCAAAATTGGAGTTATGAGGTTTTCCCAGGACAACAGCGATATAGGAAGAGAATATATTAAAGTATATAAATTGTAAAACCAGAGAATAAAGCTCATAATAGGAAATAATAGACTACAGGGACGCGGCAAGTTGTTATGCCTGGGGTTATGATACTGGACCCAACTGGTAATAGTACTCCTCTTCTTCTCTTCTCTTCTCTTCTCTTCTCTTCTCTTCTCTTCTCTTCTCTTCTCTTCTCTTCTCTTCTCTTCTCTTCTCTTCTCTTCTCTTCTCTCCTCTCCCCTCCTCTCCTCTACTTCATGCCACGTTGTTTGTAGCTTACTGTGTTGTTGTGATTATGGCTTTGTATGAGAGTGCCACGAGGGTGTGTGTGTGTGTGTGGTTTGACTGTGTTTCAGGGCGGTGAGCCTGATGTTAACTGTCGGCCCTGCCCTCTCCCTGCCACCATGTCGTCAGTGTGTCAACCAGCTGAGTCAGTCATCCCAGATTACTTTTATGTCGTTCTTAAAGCAAATGTCCAATCAGGAGCCATCAAGAGAGTCTTGCTTCTCTTGTTTATAGCTTTCTGAGAAATCTTGTTTTTGTTCGGAGTGAAGCGTTTCAAAGATCAGAGTAATGCTGTTGTTTTAATAAAATTTTGTCACAGGGTTGGGGTGAGGGGGGTTGGGAGGGTGGGGGTAAATTAATTAGCAGTTACTGCTTGGTGAGAGTTAAGTGGGAGCCTTTTATGGTAAAGAAACCATTACTTCATGCCCTGCAACCTGGGTTTGTTTACAAACATTCTGGTCTTGTGATTTTGTCTGTATATACGTATACTTATTCTTTATTTCTTTCTAATTAAAGATGTCCAGTCATGCACAATACACAATATATCATGTAACCCAAACAGCGTTGGTTGCTCAAAGTTCAAAGTTCAAATCTTCAGAGATATACAATGACAGAGCCAGAGGTTACCATCCTTCTACTTGTGTGTAGCAACAACAACAACCCTCTTTCCATGAAGGATTGTGTGTCCTTTAGGACTTTACAGGAGTTGTTTCTTACAGTATGTCTCTAAGCTCTCTGCACACCACTGATGACTGGAACTTGTCTTGTTCCTGCAGGCCATTGCTTCATGTCTGTTCATTAGTGGTCAGCAACCACAGCAGGAAAAACTGCCACCAATATAGAAAAACAAAATTATTATTTTGTTCATTTTAATCCCCAAAACACAAGCAGGTATAGCTGTAATGTTGATACTCAGTCACAGAAAAGTATCCATAAAAGCTTTAAAACCAAAACTGGGGCCAAAAACAAACTGTTACATGCACTGCTACACAAATGATATGCAAAAACAATGATGATACAGTGACAGTGGTGTGTGACTTTAGCTCATCAGCTGTATCAGTGGAGAGAGATTATGCCTGATCCCTCGGTCTAGACTGCACTATGCTAACTATGAACACACACGCATACACACACACACACACACCAGCACACATGCACATAATCCAACACACAGACGTACACATAAATGCAAGCAGTCATGAACACACACATGCATGCGCACATACACGCGCATACACACACACACACACACACACACACACACACACACACACACACACACACACACACACACACACACACAGTCATGCAGCTTAACCATTGTGTCTGCATTATACCCAGTGCTTCCAGCGCGTCTCTCTAACTGGGACATTGTAACTGCCCGCTGGTCTCCTGCAGTGGAAAAAACCCCCATCTGCCCCCTGGAACACACACACACACACACACACACACACACACATACACTTACACAATGCTACCCCCCATCTGCAGTTGCACTTTGATTGTTTTTGAAGTTAATCCTTTCTTTCTGTGTTGGCCAGCCACTTTCCCTGTCCCTTTCTCTCTCTCTCTCTCTCTCTCTCTCTCTCTCTCTCTCTCTCTCTCTCTCTCTCTCTCTCTCTCTCTGTCCCCTTCTCTTCCTCCCGGGCCCTAGCCTCATTCCCCAGTGACCTCGCCAGCATGTGGCAGCCATCATGCCAGCAGCCGGTCCCTCTCTCTCGTCCCTTAGCGTTCCTGTAGCCCGACTGTGGAGGTTACTGCCGACCCCCAACCTCACAACATGGTGCTTCTGTGCCAGAAAGTATCATGCACAGTTGACCAGTTTTCTCTCTTGTATAAACAGAATCTCAGGGACTCAATATTTAAAAATATTTCTGAACACAAAATTTTAATTAATCTCTAATGAAACTATCCCGTTCCCTTGCTTTAATCACACTGTCTGCTACTTTGTGATGTCCTGAGAGATTGTCATAGAAGTCCCATCACATGCTACTCTGCTGCAAGAGGAATTATTTAAGAAACTCTGCTAAAAGGCAGGATTTCTTAATATGTACTAATTAATTAATTAATGTGTATTAAAGCAGGAAAGATGCTGTCTGGGGCGGCTCCTACCATGGCTACCATTGTATGATATAAGATAAATCATATATATTAATCTTGCCAGGTCTATATGTCCCTTCTCTATGCTTTACCTCTATGGCTAAGAACAGGCTACAGTTTAGAAAATGAACCAGGTGGCCGTATGACATCACGTCCCCTCCGAATCCTCTGTATATTGTTTGTATCTCTACACAGTTCACAGAATGTACCTTGATCTTATTACAGTTTTGCATAAATCCTCCAAAACCGCAAACTTGCATTCAACTATCTAAGAGCAGATTCTATATTATTTTGAAATATTCCACTCCTCCTGCATACTGGATTGTATTGGATTTCCTTTCAGCGATGTCTGGTGTTACGCAGCCTTCTTTTTTTTTTTTTTTCGTTAACATAGTCTTGTGACTATAGGAAGGGCTTGGCTGGTTTTAGTCCAGTCAGTCAGTCACAGCAGCTTAACCAGCAATCAGCCAGTCAGTCAGTCAGTCCCAGGGGTCCCGGTGGTTTTGTATTAGCTTCACCCAGCACCCCGCTCTCTGTCGAGTCACTGCTAAGCTAACTGTAGAAGATATGACAGTGTTAATGCCTTTATGCGTGTGTGTGTGTGTGTGTGTGTGTGTGTGTGTGTATGTGTCTGTCCAAGCCAGAATGTGAGTCCAAGCCAATTGGTATGTTTAGTATTGAAATATTCACCATGTAATCCCCTCTTCTCCACTCCTCCTATCTCTCTGCCTCTCACCCACTTCTCTCCTCCTCCTATCCCCAAAGCTTTTCACCACAAATCCTCTTTTGGCGTGCCTGCCTGTCACACCCTGCGGGCTCGTAGTGCGAAGGGCAGCTGTGTGTATGTGTGTGTGCGTGTGCATGAACACTGTGTGTGTGTCTGTGTGTTTAAATTGCCTTGTTCCAGAGACCATAACCTCATTAGAAAACTGTGATGTTTTCACCAGTAATGAGGAACAACTCTGTGTGTGTGTGTGTGTGTTCGTGTGCGTATGCGTGTGCGTGTGTGAGTGAGTGTGTAGGGCTCCAATAAATTTTGCTAATTTGTTCTCCATTCAGCTCCTCCTTGTCTAGAAATATCCAGATTTTACTCAACACCAAATTATCCAATCCCAGATTAAGTAAGTAAAAAGTAAGTATAAGTAAAAGATTAAGAGATGTGGGGACATATGGCTCATTGTGTCTCTTATTAACTTATATTAAGTGGTTTGTATGCAAAACTGATTATGATATACACAATTAAAAACACTTAAGCTCCAAATGAGATATTACGGTCTTTAAAACTATGAACAATCAGGTGATATCTCTGAAAAGTTCCCATTGTTGTTTTCCCATTGTTTTTGAACTCATATTATTCATGGATGGGTTTTATAGCACCTGGAGTCAAGGAGGTTAGTCTAGTGTGTAAAAGAATGTATGTAAATGTTCAGTTTCAGTTAGAAAAAACACCAATGTCTGAGTCACCAGACAGCAGCAACATATAAATATGTTTTGTCCCAGTATTCCAGCATCTTTCAGTGTCACTGACAGTGTTACAATTACTGTAATATTACTAAATGCAGCCAATTGTATGTGTAAATATAGCATGGGCTGCCCAGAAATGGCTCTTCAAGCGCTGCATGGCTCAGCAAACTAAAGCGCATAACTGCTCACAGTGTGGTGGGCTTTGGCTCCGCTCATGGACTTTGTCACATGCCATCCCCTTCTTCATTTCACTATCTCCACTATCTTTCTTGTCATTTTCACTGTTCAAAAAAGCGAAAATGCAAACCGAATGGTCTCTTCAGATCATCGCTCTTAGCTGCAGGCCAGGATTACAGAGCTTTCCAGTTCAGCGCTTCTGCTCTCTCCTCTGAAATGAAGGAGCAAAGCATTAATATAGCACAACATAAGAATACACACCTATGGCAAGTGTTGCTATGTATTTAATCACAGACTAGACTCCTTAAACAGAGGCTGGGGGTGGATCGAGAAGATTTTTCTATTGTAGAAGAGCTATTCCACCTGTGGGTTAAGGTTACAGTGCTCTCCAACTCAATGTTATAATCATCTTCTACTCTCTCGGCATTCAAGGTAAAAGACTGCTTTAAAGCAATCGCTTTGGTGAACATTTACATTTGCGTTTATATTTTTCAACCACAAAAAAATCATCTGCTCTGCAGGCCTGTAATCACCGCCATTTTTTATTTTACTTTGCCTAAGAATCATCTTCCAACCCAGAAATGCGTCCACCTTGTTCA
>NW_027280601.1:260000-265000 GCF_046629955.1 Centroberyx affinis | reverse complement strand
CTAACTGTACAGCCACAATCATTGGGTCTCAGTCTAAACACACAGTCTAAATCAGAATAATCACACAGTCAAAGTCACTCAAGCCAAATACAGCTGACCAGTCCACAAAAAACAAGACAGGGAGGAGAGACTGTTTAGGTCTTGTTTTCTTCCCCTGTGCTGCAATTATCCTCACGCCTCTGGCAGTCTCCCTCATCAGAGACTAAACCTGTGCAGATCAAATTCGATACTGCTCTATCAAGGCATGTGATAGCGAGAATGATATGATTGTTTTGTGTTTGGACTGGCATAGAGTAATTGCTTCATGTAAAAAAAAAAATCTGAATACTAACAAAGATCTTCAGATGGATTTAATATTTGTTATTAAGATATTTTTTATGTGTTTTTGAATGTATTTGGGTTTATACCCTCTCCTAATCTATATCAATCTGTATAATGTGTGTGCATGTGTGTGTGCGCATTCCCGTTTAAAGCTCTCATGCTTACGGAAGACTATACTTAACCGTCCTTGACCCTATTTCCGTGTTGTAGGCTGATGCAATACCTGTACGTATTTATACAAGACAAACTTGAACTGTTTTAGCTGCTGAATCAGACAGAGCACCCAGCGCCCACACCCACCCATTATTACTGTTTTGTTTTTTTTGTTTTATTGGGATCACATCCCTGAACCAGTCTCTCTGGATCATAGGCACAGGATTGCTTGCAGTGCAGCAGTGCTTTGCTCAAGGCCATTTCATCAACTTTGGACACTATAGATATGGTTCTAGCTGCCCTCCGCACTTGCTCCGAGTCAGCTTCCTGTTAGTATAGAGAATCTTCAGCCTCGCTCTCTTCAAGGCCACATTGTTTCCTATTATGCTGGCTGTTTTTTAAATCTTTTCATACCCAGCATAGTTGGTAGTCCACTAACCCATCCTGTTAGTCCTTAGTCCACATGATTAGATATTTGTCCTCTTCAGCCGGAGTTTGAATCGGCACCAAATGAAGGCTTGACTAGCGTCCTGAAATGTGACCATTCTTCATGAAATAGTCGGCCCCTGTTGTAAAGGGGTTCTCAGTCCATCTTCATTGTTTTGAACTTTATATAAAAAAAGGAAAGCCTGCTAACCCACTCTATAGTACCAGGACTAGGATCAGAAGTGGCACTTCCTTGCGCTCTGAGAAAGTCAGTAGTTTTCCACCTGGGTGCTGAGTGAATCCCATACATGAAGTCAGTCAATCAGTCATTCTTGATCAAAAAAATGTCAGATACCGTAGATCAAATCTGATTCCAAATAGTTTTGTTTAAAGGAGGTGAAAGTTGAGTCTGATCCTTTTTCACTGGGGAAGATAATTCAGCTTTTTTTTTTCTCTCATACAGATAAACTCTATAATTCCATTTGTGTATCTTCATAAAAAATACATCAGAAGCCATTTGTATGCGTGGGCATTACGTCATACATCTCTTGCCTGTGTGTCAGTGAGCAAAGCTGATTAATCTCCACTGTCATTCATTGATTGATCGATGGGATGCTTTGTCACTGTGTTAATTTGTGTGTGTATCCATGGTAACAGAGCCTCAGCTACAGCTTTGAGTGAAGTTAAAGTAATAATCTGAAACTTTCTCATATAAATAAATGTCCGTTTTACTACTCTGTATCGCTGATTGATCTTGAAAGCTTTTACATTTGCTGTTCTAAACACCTATAATGAATCAGTCTGTCCCGGGAAAAATCCTCTGCTGCATTTTTTGTTGTTTTTGTATAAATATAGAAGGTAGGAGAAATATAAGAAGCCACAGTTCAGTGTCTTTGCTATTATAGTATGTTGGGTCAATGCCTACATTGAGTGCAAAACATTAAAGCAATGACCGCACATCACCAAAGGTGTCGCCAAAATCTAGAAGAACAACAACCTTGCAATTATCACTTTAACTGTAGATGTGGGCTCAGTTTTGCTGTTTCCTCATCTATAAATTAAGGATCATAAAAGGAGCTGGCGACTGACCCCTAGTCTGTACTGGGACCTGTGTCAATCCTTGTTTCAACCAACAAGGGTTGGCACTATCCCTCCTCACAAACCCCCACCTCTCACATTACCCTCTGCTGCTTTTCCTTCAACTGCTGCTTCCTTCCTTTATGTCGTTTTCCTGTTTGACTGCATGGGAGAAATGCATTGTGGATTTTGTGGTTTTCTCTTCACACCTGTCACTGTCAAGATGGATGGTACTGGTGTGGATGGTAATGGTTTTGCAGTTAAACGGCAAGCAAGGAATGGAGGTGTGTGTGTGTCTGTGTGTGTACATGTGTGCATCTAGGCTATGTGTCTGTCTGTGGTTGGTTGCATTATACTGTATGTATTTATGTTCATGCATGCGTGTTGGCAGATGCGCAGATGCACCTCTATGAGAGTTGATGGGTGTACTTATGTTTATGTATGTATCATGCGTGTGTGTGTGTGTGTGTGTGTGTGTGAGAGAGAACAGAAGAAGGTTAGTATTGATGAGCCCTTCCATCCATCAGTGCTGTGACCTTTTAACCCGAGAAGCCTGTAAATTGGCCATTAATGGTTCAGCCCAGAAAAGAGAGGATGACAGAGAGAGGGACAGTCCTTAAGGGGAATTGTGTGTGTGTGCGTGTGTGTGTGTGTGTGCGTGCATGTGTGTGTGTGTGTGTGTGTGTGTGTGTGGTTGTGTTCTAACCTTGTCAAGAAAAATTGGAGCAATCCTATAATCAGCAAATTGTTGATGTTGTGTTACACATTAGGAGACAATGTGCAGACGTCACTGGATGTCATCTATGCATTTCTCATGAGATTGATTTTTATCCCAAATTCCTTATTCCAGTTTTCACAAAAAAATTGAATATGGCTGCTTTTATCAACAAGACAGGAGACATGGTACTGTCAAAATTATTGTAGTCAAAAATTTCCTAAATGCCACTATTACAATATTAAACAAAATTAATTGAGAATTTTCTTTAAGTGCTAACCATCACTTTGCATTTCTTTCTTTGAAAAAACACATTTAATGTTCTATTTAAATCTTCACACATTTCAGCAGGTTTCCTGGCCAAGAAAAATGCCCAAGTGACCGACACAGCAGTGTAACATGGCAATGTAATACCATAAGCACGTCTAACAGTATTAGATATACTACTGTCACCTTATCAATAAACATGGTATAGTAGCCTAAATAAATAGCTAACACCTCACCAGATTAGTTCAAGTTTACCCGTTTATACAATTAATATTAATATGTGGAAATCTGTAATCATTTTTACCCCTTGGAATGTAAATTTGATCAATAGCACTGATTTACTTATTACCATATTTCTGATAATAGGCCTCATTTTGAAATAATACTTTTCCAGATTCATAGTACTCCTGTATCCCCACCAATAAAAAAAAACTCTTCTCTAAGCTGCCAAAATGAAAAGTTAGATTTGCATTTCCAGCCCAGTGAATAAACAGCCCAAAGCATCACTCTGCTGTCCCAGGGGTCCTGGTTGTCCTTTTCACTAACAAGTCTTGTTAAGATCAAAGACAAAAAGATGATACTCTTGCCTGAGTGAAATAGAGCTCAAATCTAATAAGATCAATTAAAGTTGAGACATTAACATGAAAGGTCAAAAACTATAACCATATACTATAAGTACAAACAAACAAATGAGTGTTTGAACAGAGCAGTGAGGGAGAGAGGAGAGACGGAGAGAAACTAGAGCAGATTTTGCGCTCACTACAGGCAAAAGTCAACTATAGGATCACTAATCTATTCATTGAAATATGACAGGATGATTACAATTCTCTGTGATTCTTCAATTGCTCAAATATCATGTAAGTAAGTATAAGTAGTTTGGAGAATGCTCATAACAAAGACCTATAAGGAGAAAAATAAATAGAACTTTAAGAAAATGTTTGTGAATGAGAATGATTGTCGACCTGTGAATGTTCATTTTGAATATACTGCATTTTGATTTCCCTCTATCTGCTCCCACTCTAGATGCCTTGCTTCTCTACTTCCAATTCCTACTCTCTCCCTGTCTCTCTCCCTCTCTCTCTCTCTCTCTCTCTCTCTCTCTCTCTCTCTCTCTCTCTGGTGGAGCAGTATGATGCCTCTGCTCCTGTCAGTGTAGGCTGACAACAACACACACACACACTCACGCACACACACACACACACACACACACACATCTACACACCCGCACTGACAGACAGGCAGGGAGCATCGGTGAGGGAAAGTGCACAGAGAAGGGGAACGATATGATATGTGGCCGAGAGAGCGAGAGATGGATTGGCAGCGGAAAGATGGAAGAGAAACTGAGATGACTGCTTAGAGGAGGGATAAAGGGGCATTTGGGGTGGCGGAATAAAGGAATTGAAGAGGGGGAAGAGAAAAGGTAATGGAGGGGGGCGGTAGTACATATAAAGGGAGACAGAATGGGAGATGAGAGACAGATCAACAGTAATGCTGAGTAGAAAAGAGGAAGGGAGCCAGCTGACCCCCATCTCTCTATCTCTCTATCTTTCTCTTTCTCCATCCCTTCCAGCTCTCTGCCTGGAAAACAGATAGATGTGTCACAGCATGAGGAGCTGTATACAAGAAAGACAGGGAGAACTAGACAGGCACAAGAGAGAAAAGAGAGTAAAGATAAATATTCGAATAAAGAGTACAATATGTCTTCCTTCTGCCATGAGAAAAATGAAAAGGTGCAGAGGAAGGCGGTGGTGTTCTAAGAAGAGAAAGTGAGGAGAAGAAACAGGAGGTGGAAAGTAAAGCAACAAAGTACAGGGAAGCCATATGATGAGTCAGACTGTGTATATTCGAGCGGTCTATAAATTGCGCCACAGTGAGGGAGAAGTTGAGATATGAGAGACGCAGAAAGCCATGTGGAAATGCAGTGATTGAACAGCAAAGCTTCCCTTCTTTCTGATTACTTTTCTTTAGCCAGCCAGGAAAGATATAGGACAGTGATTCCTCTTTATTTGTCCTGTATTGGTGGAGGAATATGCGTGGAACT
>NW_027280601.1:140000-255000 GCF_046629955.1 Centroberyx affinis | reverse complement strand
TGTGTGTGTGTGTGTGTGAGCAGGAGGTGGGGTCCCCCTCCCCTCCCCTTGCCCACTGCCACCACCACTTAGGGCGTTGCTATAGCAACGAGGTTAGAGGCTAGCCTGCTAGCTGAGAAAGAAAGAACGTGCATTCTGACGTGAGGATCTAAAGTCCTCAAGTCTGTCTAGAATGCATTCCTCTCTTTTGTTGGCATCCTGTTTTGTTTGAATGTGTTTCTTTTTCACTTTGCATCCACAGCGGTGAATGCCAGGGATCTTCGTTTTTTTTTCTCTGCAGGTTATTACTTGTCAGTGGTTATGTTCTATTTCTCATTACAGTTTTACAGTTACATTTATTTAAATTGCTCGGGGTATTTAGCTTTTTCCTGCATTATGTCTCAAACTTCCACAAGAATTAGCATTGAAACCAGTCGAACCAGAACAGTAATATGCTGATTTGTGCCACATCTTACAATCTACCCCACTGTGCTGTGCATTTTAAATACCTGCGTCCGTATTTCTTTCCTTGACTAAATGTCACCAAACATGCGCTTCAACATGTAATGATGG
This sequence comes from Centroberyx affinis, assembly GCF_046629955.1. Classification (NCBI taxonomy): domain Eukaryota; kingdom Metazoa; phylum Chordata; class Actinopteri; order Beryciformes; family Berycidae; genus Centroberyx; species Centroberyx affinis. Next base: position 254,448 of record NW_027280601.1, on the reverse strand, counting down.
GGTTCCTGTGGCAGTGGGAAAGAGGTTAGTTCCAGTGAAATGTTAAATTATACTAGGACTGCATACTCACATTGTCCTTAAAATCAAATAAAATGTATATATAGTATTTTACACAGTTGTGTTAGCATACCGTTTACACATACATTGAGAACAATACAGAAAGAACTCAAAAAAGGCATCGTAATAACAACCATAAAGCCAAACAAACAGAAAGAACCAATACAATATAGAACAGACAGCAGAACAAAACAGACAACAACTGCAAAAACGTTCAGACACACAACAGATAAAGTGTAACAAAGTGTGCATGTGCCAGTGTGTAATATTCATGCTGATACCTTTGTGTGTGTATGTAATATATGTATAAATATGTGCATATATTACACAAGTACAGAATTTCTCCCCCATTACCATCCCTTTCATTTGTTTTCCTTTTAGGTGGTTGCGTGTACCTACATTTTGCCTGGTGATTTTGAGTGATAGTAGTGTCAGTTTTCACTGAGGCGGGGGTGGGGGGTGTGGTGATGTCATGAGACGAAACCTTATTATCGGCCCGCAGTGAGGAGGAAATGAGATCAAGTGCATTATGGTGCAAATTAGGTGATGGATCATGCTGTGTTGTTATCTATAGTTCATATTCACACACACTCACACACACACACACACACCTAAACCCCCCATAGTCTATCCCCTGACCCACCCCCATCCATTCTAACTACACACCCCATCACTATAATGGATATATCTTAGCCTGCCCCAACACACCCAAACCTTCGCCCCGCAACCCTGCTGCTCTTATCTTAGCTAACCTAGTCTTGCTTCCCCTCTAACTCAGCCCCCACCAGAAATAGAGACCCATCCATAAATACTGCCACCCATGTAGAACACACACACGCCCGCCCCCACCCACACACACACACACACACACACACACACATATATATGCACGCACATCTACATGGATGGGCGCACACACACTCTCTCCTTGTTCCCCTGGGGGAAGCAAAGTCCTGCATCAGCTGCTAAATTGCCTAAACTCTCTCATCTGCTAATGGGCTACCTGTCTGTCTCCCTCTCTCTCTCTCTCTCTCTCTCTCTCTCTCTCTCCTTCCTGTATGTCTGCCTTCCTGTCTGCCTTCATGTGTTCCTGCCTGCTGTGTGTTTCTCAGCCTTCCTGAATGTCTGCCTTCTTGTCTGTATGTTGGCTGTTTTGTCTCTCTGTCTCTCTATCTGTCTCTGTTCCTTTCCTGTCTATCTGTTCATGTATCTGTTGGGCTCTCTATGAGTCTGTATGACGAATTTTGTTGAGTAAAGAACCCATGCTCAATTTTCAAATGAAATGTGATCGTGACTTTCTGTACTGCTACTTAGCCCACAGGAGCTACACAATGTAGTACAGAAGGGTACTTTACTTTCGTTTGAAGCGTACCATTATATCCCCTGCACACTACTTTTGATTAATGTGTTACCTACCCTTCTTGTAAGTGACGACAGTGTGCAGGAGTCTACAAATTTTAAATTGCCCTTCTACCAGAAGGGATTTCTAAGATTTTGTGGCAAATCGAGCCAATGAAACCACAAAGCAGATGGGGCTGGGGCTGTGACAAGGCAAAGGAATCAGTTCAGAGAACAAAACAAATCAAATACACATTTCTATACACATTTCAATGTTTCGTACTTTGTCTTGCCATCTCCCTCAGTCTTAATTCTCCTACTCTGCTGCTTGTCCCTCGCCCTGCTCGAGCTTCAAATGAGTTTATTTAGTAGTAGTAGTAGTAGTAGCAGCAGTATGTGGTGGATTACTACTAGCTGGTGGACCAAGGGAGGCTGTACTACACACTTGCAGACCAACAGGCCAACTCACAATGACAGGTTGCCATGGCAACCAAGGCCTCAGTGCAGTGGGGCCTTATGAATGGCATAGTCATAGTAATAGTAAAATCATATTAGTCTTTGGGTTTCCCTCTTTTCTTCCACCTATCCATTTATGTCTTTCCTTTTTGCCAGCAGTGAGTGACCACACATTTTCTGAATAGATTTTTTTTTTGTTATTCTATTTTTTTCTCAGCCTCTGCTGCTTGCCTCTCTCCCCCATATGCCTCGTCTCCCTCTCCTTTCTCCTCTCCCTACCTTTCCTCCAGGAGAGGATGGTGTGTCTGCGATTACAGCACACAGAGAGGCTCTCTAGTTGGGTTTGAGTCAGTAGAGGGAAGATGTTTACCAGGGAGACAGACATTCAGAATGTGCGCATTGTACAAATCCCACTTTTTACATGCGCGCTACACTGCATCTGCACACCCTGAAGAGGAATTGTTCTGCAGTATTAATGTGGGATAGATTTGGATTGATGGCTACTACTGTGTGTGTTGGACCTGTGTACTCTGTCATCCTCTCATACATTAAAATACAATAAAGTTGATCTATTCTGTTTCTTTGGGCCTCCTTCTGTAATCTGTCATTTTTCTCTGTCACTCCTTTTTTGTCTGTCTATTTGTCTATCTTCGCATCTCTGTCAATGTGTCTCTCTCTGTTTTGCTGTCAGCATATTCTGTGAGCCATATCATAAAGAGAGCCCCATTGACATTTCAATTTGCCCCATCACCCCTCACACATACACACACACACACACACACACACAGATGCACAGATACACCAATTTCATTGTGGAGCATCAGCTCAGAGGCAGTGCCTCTCCTGGGTTTCCACGGAGACAAGGAAAAGCAATAACTGCACACTTGACCTCTCTGCTCTTTTATTGGCCTCTTCTCCCCTTCACACGCGCACGCACACACACACACACACACACACACACACCTCTAATCTAATCTGGGAGAGTATGCTGCTGTGGTGTTATCCCTCCGTCTTCCCCTGAGGACAGGAGCAAAGAGGGAAAAAGTGAGGGAGAAACGGGGAGGGGAGGAGCGAGGGGAGGAGGGAGTTAATAATTTCATCTGAGGAGGTGGTGGGAGAGAGAGAGAACACGGCCTCGCAGTGACCTGGGGCGATAAGATCGATTGTCTGGCTCTTGTAGTCTCCTAATATCTCTCACACACTCATGCAGGCAGGCAGACACACACACACACACACACACATACACACACAGACAGTCACAGGTTCACATCCTCACACAAACTGTCTGTCTCTCTCTGTCTCTCACACACACACAAACACACACATTGCAGTATTCAGCGATATTGTTGCTATAACTTCAGAACTGTGAGTGAGGGAGGAAAGGAGAGAGGGAGGAAGATGGACAGTGTGTTAGAGAGAGAGAGAAGGGGAAATAGTCCATGGGCCAAAGCCCAAAATTTCACTTATCGGTACCACTCAAGGTGGCAAAATCTAGTTACAAATTTTGAAAAGGTACATGTCCATAGATGATATTTTGGTATGATAACCATTGCTGAATGGTAGCTTTGTCACAGTAATCAGCTCATGAAGTTAACCACCCCCTACAATAAATTGGATTGTAGGCGCTGATACATATCTTAATTTAGGCTCATTTTCAGGACCTTTAGTCAGGTTTTATGAGAATATGTTTGATATCATTTTAAAGGGTAGCTTCTTAGCTTTCATTCAAGCCCACTTGTGAGTCTGTCTGACAAATAAAGAGGTCACATGGGCTCTTCAAAGTGTCAATGACATTCATTTTTCCACAATTTTCGCCTAAACTATAGTCTTTATTTGAGCACTGTGACATCTAGGAACATCACAGACACAAACATCAAAAACTGGAATACTCACAGGACTGTAAGGATTCAGAAAAGATATAATCTACCCATACTATCCCATCGTGAGGGGTGATTTTGGGTCTTAAAGTAGAAGAATGACTTCTCGAGGGAAATCTTATGTTCTTGATTGTGAGTAATATTATGAATTGTGAATGATTGTATTGTGAACTGGCCATAGCACATAGGCCTTCTATTTAATGACACATACTACTCTTCAGACAATTCCCTAAAGGATTTCAATGTTCAATAATTTACTGCCATTTCACCAAGAGGTTGCTAGGAATTTGTCTTAATGTGCTCTGGACTAGTGATTCTCAACCTTTTGTCTCTCGGACCCAAAGCTGAGAATATTTTAATTGCTAGATATGATTTTTTGGAACCCCCTCAAGGACACCTGGTGGTCCCCGGACCCCACTCAGAGAACCACTGCCCTGGACAAGACATACACTAAACAACCCTGTTCTATTTCACACAGGCTTCGCCCTCTAACGGGGCTTTATTTGCTCAACCACTCATCTAGTCACCTCAGCGCACTGAAAATGAGTAATGTGATGGAGTTGTCATTGTATCGTGAACTGGCCATAGCACATGCCTCAGGCCTTCTACTTATAATGCCACAGACTACTCTTCAGACAATTTCCCAAACAATTTTAAGATTCAGAGCTCTATTGGCTTAGGGGACTAAGTCTGATGACTTCAATCCCTTCCCTGCACCAACACGTTAACAACATACTGTATCACCAGCCTGAATTGACTGTAAACACCTTGGTCAGCCAGGGGGGGCGGACCAACACTACACTCCTACGTGTTAGCACTTGAGTCACCTAGCGCCGGACGACTCGGGGATGGTCTCAACAGTGCCCCAGTATGTTAAGACTTCAGCACAACAGGTCTCTCACTCACAGGTCTTGGGTTCCAGTTCCTTGTCCTGAACACTGACCCTGAGAGACCCAGACACATCCAACAGATAAAATCTGATAAATGGACATGGTGTCAACCACAGCCACACTCCTTATAGAACGTGTGGCTGTGGGAGGCTCCCTCCAACGCATACGCCTGGGAAATGCCGTCGCAGAGCCAATGGGCCAGCCCCTATTTTCACAGGGGCTTGCCAGCCACCCTGTGTGCATAGCACACAAACAACTGTTGTGTGCACCTGCACATTCCACATAACATGCCAATGCATTTACTGGACATAAGCAATGCAACCTCTCCATCCTCTCCCCTTCATGAGAAGTGGGATAAAATGCATCCAGTTGAATCATCCGAGACCTAAATTTACTCCTAATGTTCTTAGGCACAAGGATGGATTCTCTGAGTCTGTGGCGCCACTCAGGTATCCAAGTATCAGCATACAGCTGGGGTGGACCAAAAGAGCACACAAATCACACACCCTCTTAGCCAAAGTCAAAGCAAGCAGCAACGTGACCTTGACTGACAACAACTTATCAGAGGTCTGCCCAGTGGGCTTGAAAGGACCTCGAGGACCACGGGCTACTCCAACTGGGGGGCAGCGGAATGCATCACCGGGTGTTTCCTCCTAGCCCCCTCCTAACGTTTCAGGAGAGGGTGGCCAAAAACCGACCTCTCTCCAAGCCCCTCATCGCTGACGCATAAACCTTAATGGTAGAAAGCGCCAGTCTCTTCAGTAGGAGCTGGAGGAAAGAGACCAATTGAGCTAGTCAATGGATCAATGTCCCCACACCATTTCCTGCATTTTCTTGCCTTGTAGCCAGTAGTCCAGGTCGCTTCTGGCTGTTCGGGGTATGGTCACCAGGTGTTGTTTGTGCCATCGTGGGTCCGAACTCAGTCTGGCAAACCACCTCTACAGGCGTCTCATGTGCAGCACCATTGGAACCAAATGGTGAGCTGCTGAGAAGAGACCAAGAAGGTGCATTACAGTAAGTACTGTCATGAACCTGTCATGCTGCACCATTGAACTGACTCTGCAATAGCTGTCTGTCTGAGTTCTGACAGACAAGCTCTCAGGATGGACGAGTCAAGCTGCAGGCCCAAAAACAGTGTCTGCTGGCACGGTTGAGGTACGCTGTTCTTCCAGTTGACCGCAAAGCCTAATGTCCTAGGGTCCTGTACCAATTGGATCATGTGAGACATGGCCCATTCTTTGGACCAGGCCATGAGGATTAGGTCATCTAGATATAAAGAGACCCGTATTCCCGACGGCACAGCGATTGAAGTGCTGTATCCACACAAGTGGAAAAGATACAGGAGGCTAGGGAATAGCCAAATGGTAGTCTGCTGTTCACATAGGCTATCCCTTAAAAGTCAAAGCTCAGAAATTTCCTGTGCCTCGGCACCACTGAGACGTTAAAGTAAGCATCCTTCAGGTCTATTGTGGTGAACTTGCCGCCAGGCTGCACCAATTCCACTAGTTTGTTCAGTGTGAGAATTCAGAATGTCCTCTGTGTGATGTACACGTTGAGTGGGCGGAGATCCAGAGTACAGACCACTTTCCTGTCCTGCTGAGGAACTACAGGAATAGCGTCTTTCTGTAACAGTTCCTGGACTTCCCTGAACAGGGTGTCCACGTCCTCTGGCAAGGTCATGACAGACTCTCTCATTCCTGTGAACGAGGTGGGATGCTACGAAACTGGAGTGCATAACCCAATCTAAGCATCCTGTCCATCCATTCTGTCAAAACAAAGTGGCTCCGCTATTTGTGATAAAACTCTGTCAGGGGTTGGGTGGCAAGCTGTGGAATGGAGGCTATAAAGCTTTTATATACAACCTCGGCCCTCTTTGCCATCAGTCTGGTGAGGTTGTTCATCTGTCCCAGTAAGCGGGACACCAGATACAACTCTTGTGGTCTTGCTTGTTGGTAGCTGCGACAGGAACACACCCAACAGGTTGTTTGCTGCCGTTGCCGACTGGGCCTGCCAGGTAGAAAATTTTAGCAGGGGGAGCAGGCTTCCTGCTTCCCGACCAGCCAGCAGAACCAGGTGAAAAGTGGGCAGCCAGCATGTCGTCCAGTGGAGGATGCCATGACGCAAAACGTCCTATTTCCTTTTCACTCTGGTGTAGTCGGAGAAGCCGGAGACAGAAGCCACGATGCCTCCACACACTTCCAAGTTTCATCCAGCATGGGGGCACCAAAAATCGGCCTTGTATCGGCCGCGTCTGTGGGATGGGTTCATCCACCATATCCGGGTGGGGGCAAGCCAGTGCTAGTGGATCTGTGACCGGGGCAGAGGGGCAGGGATTGGCAGAGCCGCCAACACATTCTGCCTCACCGTCGGTGCAGCGGAGCTGGATCTCGGGAGAACACTGGTAGCACTGGAAGTGCTTCCATTATTGCTGGCACCGCACAAAAGACAGAGCCCACCAGTCAATGCACTCCGCCAGGTCAGCTACCCCATCTGCAGCTTGTTCAGGCCAAGGCAATCGAAGCATTCCACAGCAGCGACCAGACTGGGGCATGTTGGACAGTATTTTATCAATCAATGGCATCCAAGGCAACGTTGTTCGTCAGAGTACTGATGAAAAGTGGATGCTGAGTAATGAGCTGCTTGCCTTATATAGGGTGAGGCCTCGCAGAGTTGACTAGGCTCATCCTGATTGGCTGAGCGTATGTGTGCATATTTTCAGTGCGCTGAGGTGACTAGATGAGTGGTTGAGCCAATAAAGCCCCGTTAGAGGGCGAAGCCTGTGTGAAATAGAACAGGGTTGTTTAGTGTATGTCTTGTCCAGGGCAGTGGTTCTCTGAGTGGGGTCCGGGGACCACCAGGGGTCCTTGAGGGGGTCCCAGGGGGTCCTCAGCAAAGTGATGAATTGTTGTGAATTAAACTTCACCATTATTTAATTTACAAGAAGTTAACACAATTAGAGAATGTAGGAGAATGACTGTTTTGATCATAGTTTCACTGTTATCTCTCTACCTGCATTATAGTCATGGAATTCTGGACAAAAAATCATATCTAGCAATTAAAATCTTCTCAGCTTTGGGTCCAAGAGGCAAAATCTCATCAAATGGGGGTCCATGGCTCTAATGTGGACTAAATTAGGGGTCCTTGATATAATAAAGGTTGAGAATCACTAGTCCTGGGCACATTAAAACAAATTCCTAGCAACCTCTTGGTGAAATGGCAGTAAATTATTGAACATTGAAATCCTTTAGGGAATTGTCTGAAGAGTAGTATGTGTCATTAAATAGAAGGCCTATGTGCTATGGCCAGTTCACAATACAATCATTCACAATTCACAATACTACTCACAATCAAGAACATAAGATTTCCCTCGAGAAGTCATTCTTCTACTTTAAGACCCAAAATCACCCCTCACGATGGGATAGTATGGGTAGATTATACCTTTTCTGAATCCTTACAGTCCTGTGAGTATTCCAGTTTTTGATGTTTGTGTCTGTGATGTTCCTAGATGTCACAGTGCTCAAATAAAGACTATAGTTTAGGCGAAAATTGTGGAAAAATGAATGTCATTGACACTTTGAAGAGCCCATGTGACCTCTTTATTTGTCAGACAGACTCACAAGTGGGCTTGAATGAAAGCTAAGAAGCTACCCTTTAAAATGATATCAAACATATTCTCATAAAACCTGACTAAAGGTCCTGAAAATGAGCCTAAATTAAGATATGTATCAGCGCCTACAATCCAATTTATTGTAGGGGGTGGTTAACTTCATGAGCTGATTACTGTGACAAAGCTACCATTCAGCAATGGTTATCATACCAAAATATCATCTATGGACATGTACCTTTTCAAAATTTGTAACTAGATTTTGCCACCTTGAGTGGTACCGAAATCTGGTCTGGCCCATGGACTAAAAGAGATGTACGGTGTGATTGGGAGGAAGTGGGAGAAGAAGAAGATGGGGGGGAAATAGGAAAATATTAGGAGTAGCAGAAAAAAGAGACTTGCCATAGCGACAGGTCTGTTTACTGTTTATTTTGGTCTCCAGTCTCGTTGCTCTTCATATTGGCAGAGTTGAGATGATTTCCTTTCGCTGTTTATTCCTGTGTGGATTTGTATGTGAGTCTGTGTGTGTGTGTGTGTGTGTGTGTGTGTGTGTGTGTGTGTGTGTGTTTGTGTGTGAGCGCACGTGTATTCGCCTCATCTAAGATCGTTTATCTGAACTCAATCTTTCCATAAGCATCATGTTGTCATGGTGTTTTCACATAATATCCAGGTCTGTCTGCGGGGTTTCCTACTTTTCTTGCCATATAGGTAACTACTGCTTCAGTAGATTAATGCTTGTATACATACTATTTTCAAGAGTAACTATAACATGAAGAGTGCTTGATTTATTTTGCAAGGGATACACACTTTTGAGGCTGTTTATGTGTGTTTAAGTGCCTCACATCATTTTCATTTATATTACCCATTTCAGTTTCCAGCCTCTCAGAGTTTGACTGTGCATTCAGATGAAGTATCAGTATGACACAAGAAGCACAACTGATTCTGTATCAGCAGAGACAGTTGAAGAATATTTGTCAAATTAATCTAAATAACCATGCAATTGGTCAATGGAAATATTATTTGTCATGTCAAATAAACATGACAGAGTTCCCCCAAGCACTGTTCTTTGTCAATCTGAAATATTAAAATCAGTTTGTAGTCAGTTGTGTATAGAGTGTGTGTGTTTGCATAGTATTTGTGTGTGTGTGTGTGTGTGTGTGTGTGTGTGTGTGTGTGTGTGTGTGTGTGTGTGTCATTATTACGAGCCAGGCTGCGTAACCACGCTAAGCTAAACTAAGTCTCCGCAATACATTGTTTGAACATGTTTCAGCAATAAGAGCTTACTCACAATGATTTATCCCTCTCAGTAATCAGGTCAGCAACGATTGGATTGTTTCTTGCGTGTATTTGAACGTGTTTATGTATGTGTGTGTGTATGTGTGTATGCATGTGTGTGTATATGTGTGTGTATGTATGTGTGTGTATGCGTGTGCACCAGGCAGCACACAATGATGCTTCCCTGCAGTGTTGCCGTCTGTCACACAGGTGTGTGTTTGTGCGCATGTCTGTGTGTGTCTGTATGTGCTATGCTGCCCACGTTTTCACATGTGCAAAGGTAGCAAGGCACCACCTAAGTATTTACTCAACTATTTATACACCACTGTTACATTATTACAGCACATCTACCCTACATGAATGTTGACCATACATCTTACATTTAAATATGTACGGTCCATATCCTTCTGTCTACAGTATACGAGTCATACGTGATGAGTTCCTTGTGCAAAATCATTTACACAGATGTCTTGTTTTTCTCCTCTCTTTGTTGCTTTCAGTTCTCCAAGGAGAAATACTTGTTGGAGTCTCCTCCTGAGAAGCTTCGCAAGGAGCTGGAGGAGGAGCTGAGACTGAGCCCTGCTGACATCAGGAGCCATGGCTGGTACCATGGACACATACCCAGAGAGGTACTAACACACAGAGGAATACACACATACACACACACACACTGTACAGTACATTGTATACATATGTAGTACATACACAGTCTTAGTCATGACATCAGGAGCCATGACTGGTCCCATGGATGTTTCCCCCAAGATGTGCAAACAGATGGATACACATGTACTTTCCAGAACAGCAAACCCTTGAGATAACTCACTTCCTATGTCCCAGCACATGCACACACACACACACACACAGACACACACACACACACAGACACACACAGACACACACACATACACATACACACACACACACACACACACACACACACACACACACACACACACAGTCTTACTTATGTCACTTTTGGGGTATTTACATAGACTTACATTCATTTCCTGGAGAATTACCCTAACCATAACCATAACCACTACTTGCCTAACCCTAACCCTAACCCTTACCCTAACCTTAACCACTGACCCAAAAATCAGCTTTTTACCAATTGGGGACACGGCTTTTGTCCCCAGTTGCACAAGCTGTCCCCAATCAACTGGTCTTAAGTCTGGTTTGTGTCCCTGAAAGTGACTTAAATCATACCCACACACACACACACACACACACACACACAGCTTTAATGCTGAAACTCCTGACTCTATAGATACATAGTCAATATAAAAATACAAGCGGCATTATTTATCAAGAAAACTACTATGATTTCCATATAATTTTTTTTTTAAGATGTACGATTTTCACTAAATGTGTCATAGTCATCATTTTAATGACCATTGGCATTAGCCTCTATAGCAGTGGTCTTCAATCCTGATCCTTGGGACCCAGTTGCTGGTTTTCTACCCTACCAGCTAGTTAATTGCATCCACCTGGCATCCCAGGTGTAAATCAGTCCCTGATTAGATGGCCAGAATGAAAACCAGCATGGCTCTGGGTCTTAAGAACCAGGATTGAAGACCATTGATCTGTAGACAGGGATAACACAGTGGCCTTATAGTTAGAGAGGCCATTCCTTGCGCTCTCTGACACCATTGATGAAAAGTGTAGATGTATATGTAGTAAAGGAACATGCAAAGAAACATATTCTGTATTAGATTGAGTGTTTGAAATCAAATTCTGAAAAAAAAAATCTATTGCCGCTGTAAACTGTGTTGTATCTGAGTTCATCATGTTTCTGTTCCGTTTTAAAGAGCAATAAGTAAGATTTTGCTATCCCATAGTGCAAAACCCATAATATTTGCGAGGGTTGATAGGTTTGTTCATCAATAATAATGACTCAACGATTACTTTGCCAAGACAGTGCTGAGATTTCTGGCTTTCAAAACATGCTTTCAATGTTTTACACACAGGACACTGATAAATGAATCCTATCATCTGTCACAGCTCAGTAGAAGTTGCTTTAGCTTTTGGAAGAAGGGAACTGTGCCAAACAGACAGCTGCATGTGTTTGTTGCTGATGTACGCAATTGATTTCACAGCTGGTGACTAAGACACAGATACACACAGACACACAACAACAGACACGCACCCACCCACATTGCATGCACATGTGGAGGGTGGCCCTAGTTTTTAGGCACAGCCACTTAGTCTCTCTCTCTCTCTCTCTCTCTCTCTCTCTCTCTCTCTCTCTCTATCAGAACAACCATCTGTGAGTCTTTCCCCTTCTACTTTACATAAAATATTCATTTATTCATGAATTTGCCCCAGTGTAAACTTGGGGAAACCCTGAGCCCCCTGGCTACCAAAACAATACTTAGTTGCCATGGTGACTGGATCCCACACACACCCTTTGGGTGGGTCCCAATACTGTACATTAGCTTCCTTCCTTCCTTCCTTCCTTCCTTCCTTCCTTCCTTCCTACCTTCCTTCCTTCCTTCCCTGTTCCCTTCTGATCTTAAGTCAAATCAAATCAGATTCCACCTGTCCAGTTTAGTGCTAATAGAGTAAAGAGGGGAAGAAAGACACTTAAGTCTTACTGTAAATATGTTTTAAGTATTTGCACAAACCAGAAACACATGGACCAATAGGGCCTTCCCTTTATTTATTTTTTTATAGATATATATTATAGTTCATTTACAGTTTAATTGTTGAAAAAGGAGAAGTGGAAACCCACACCCGTATCAGTGAGGTTCTGGCTGACAGGAGCAAAATTAATCAAAATGAACACTGCACTCATAGCTCCAGTGTAACAATTTTTATTGCATTGGCAATAACATTTGTTTGGAGCCATTTTTTCATTTTGATACAGTTTATTTGTTGCCAACTGTCAGTATTAAACTTGGTACATAGAAATCTGAGGTGGAGGACCAGACAATAAATACAAAAACACAAAGAGAAATATTAGTACAATAAATTTAAATTTAGAGACTGCAGAAGCAAGGGGGTCTTGCTTTTTGTTTTATCCCAAACGTTTCTGTTTGATCTTTGTATATACTGCCTCCTGCTGGTCAAATGACACATCAGGAAACAGCGTTTCCCATGTGCTACACACCATCACTTATTTCATGTCGTTTCCATTCGATATTCCCAGTGATCTGTAATGTAAGGCTTTGCAACTGAAGCTTTCATGCGTAGTCTCTTTGCAGGTAGTTTAAAAGGGAATATTGAAATATGTTACTCCTTTACTACATGACTGCTCAATCAATATTTATGAACTCTTCTCACAAGGCTACAGAAGCCAGACACAACAAACATTTTTTATATCAGCAAGATATATAGCCTGAAGTTGTTCCACAGATCATGAACGAGAGGTTGATTTTGTGGATTGTTTGTTTGGTCGATAACCTTTAAATGAGCTTCATTTTTATGATAGTGCCATCAGTTCTGAACTAAATAAATGTTCCCACAGAAAGTCATTCTGTCCCTGGCATCTTATCCATCTTTGCCAACTGACGTGAATTGAAATTGTACACAGGCATCATGAAGGGAACAGGACAACTTCTGCTCTCTTGTTTTTGGCAATGGAAGACATATCTGTTCAGCAGCACAAATTAAACTCTCCTGGAGCATAGGAATAAACATTAATGGTTCCTTAAATTCAGTTATTTAACTATGTGAGTGTCAGAAATATTAAGTTTCTGAATGAAACAAGGGGCATGCTGGTGGCAAGTTGCAAATATTCTTCCGGCATTGGAGCGCTGAATGGATAGAAATATATATATATATTTTTTTCTTTTCTTTTCTTTTCTGCCTAGGTGTCAGAGACTCTGGTGTTGCGTAATGGAGATTTCCTGGTGCGTGACTCTCTGACCAGTGTCGGGGATTACGTACTGACCTGTCGATGGGACCATGAGGTGCTGCACTTCAAGATCAGCAAGGTCCTGGTCAAATCCAATGAGACCAAGGTGTGTATTCAACACTCACTATCTGTCTTCGTTCCAGCAGTGCACCAAACACAGTAAAAACTGGCTGTGCTTTCATTTTTATTGACTTGCCTTTATGTAATGCTTTTTACCCGATTATATTTGCTCTCATATTGTCTTACTCTGCGATCTTACCTTTTATCTTGTGGAGCCTTGTTTTTACTCCTTTTACATTATTTTATTATAATGCTGTGTGACAAGGTTCAGTGTTCTCTTGGCAGGAAGGACACTGGAGAATTATTGTTCTTGCCCCGTAGTTTATTCTGCACCAAAAGATAACCAAAACACAACATAGATCAAGCACCACCGGTGTGTAGGTCAGTGGTTCTCAACCTTTTTCATATCAAGGACCCCTAATTTAGTCTACATTAGGGCCATGGACCCCCATTTGATGAGATTTTCTTTCTTGGACGCCAAATCTGAGAATATTTTTTATTGTTAAATATGATTTTGTCCAGAATTTCATGACTATCTGAATTGTAGGTAGAGAGATAACAGTGAAACTATGATAAAATAGTCATTCTTCTATTTTCTATAATTGTTCTTATAAATGAAATAATGAAGGTTAACAATTCATCAATTTGCTGGGGACGTTGAGAACCACTGGTGTAGGTCACTCGTCAACCCTCTGAATATTTGGGTTCCTTGGGCTCCTCTCAGTCTGGAACAGTAATAGACCTTTTTCACGAACATGGCTGACATACTTCCGCTCAATGTTAAGAAGAATTTTCTGTGGCCTCTGACTCTTCCACTCTGTCTGTGATCACTTACCTACCTACTGAGGGAGACATACTGTAAATAGGGGGGTTAATTTGGTTCAGGTGCTCCTCGTTGGCCAGCTGTGCCACTCATGCCTCTCTCCGCCTCCCGACCGGCGCTCGATCCCCGCTTTGTTTGCCACATGCCGTTTCATTTATTAGACATTGTAGGAAATTGTTAGGCACTTTGTATTGTTCTCATTGTATTTACAATGTATACAAAAAAAATCCCAAAACCTGTAACTTTCTATTCTATTCTATTCTTTTCTATCCACCCTTCGTCCCCAGGTGCAATATGTGCTGGAGTCTGACAGTTTTGACTCGGTCCAGGAGCTCGTGCGGTTCTACGTGGGCCAGCGCCGGCCGGTCTCCCAGCCCAGCGGGGTCCACATCTACTGTCCCGTGAGCAGGACGCTCCCCCTGCGCTACCTGGAGGCCACCTTCGCCCTGTCCAATAGCAAGCAAGGGTCTGCCTACTCGCCGTCCAGTCAGAGGGGAGCGTACATCAAGAGGAGAAGCGTCACCATGACTGACGGGCTGACCACTGAGAAGATGATACCTCACAGGTGAGAGAGGAGGGCGGTACAGGGGATTTTGTGTGTGTGTGTTTTCAGAGTGGCAGAGATGCAGTGCTGTCCAAAAAAATGCAACAATTGAGCAGCCTATCATAAAATCATGACTTTTCGGTCTTGCAGTCTTCATCATATTTGTCATTATTTCATTCTTCTTCTTATTATTATTATTTCATCGCTGCTTTCTGTTATATGTATGATCAGTGACCCAGACAGCCCCAGTCCAGTTGAAACACCGGTGGCACCAGAACCAGAGCCGGAACCTGTGCCCAACTGCAGGTTGTGTGTGTGTGACACTAGTGTTGTTTTTGAGCACTGAACCAGTACCTCCACCAGTACCTTTCACCTGAATCCTGTGGTCTCCTCACTTCACAGACACCATTAGCACTCCCCCTAGTTATTAGACCTTCATACTCTGTGTGAAAATGACTTGTTCACTCTGTCTATACTCGATCACTCCCTCCTCCTGGTCAGAACTAAATAATGCACAAAGAAGGAGCAGACAAAAATGTAGAAATATGATGCACAAGCTTTTAAAGCAACAGGCAATATTTCTTTGATGGAGATTGGCATAATGGACAAAAGCCAGGGTGTCAATGACACACTGGGTTTTAAAGACCAAAGATCTTTAAAGAGCGAAAACATTTGGCCATAATTGTTGGAAGAATTTCCCATCTTTCACTGTCTAAAAATGGTGCCTGTGTATCTTAGACATTAGTTTTGTATTGATTTAGCTCTCAGTGGCAGTAAATCCTTCCTCAAATAATTCACATTGTACTACATTTTTCTGCTCCTGCTTTTAAGCCCTAGAGATACTTTTGTAAATACAAGTAACACAAGTAAAGAGATCTATCTATATCACTATATGGAAAAAATGTCTTTCAGGGCACAAACAAACCAAAGTGTGTCTCCCTCCCACTATGTAATAATCAATCAGCTGTTACATTCTTAGTCACTCCATTCCTGTCATGTGAAACAGATAAGTGTGACACCCTGAACCTCACCGCTTCGTGAGGTTCCTCTCTTCACTACCTTGACAGCTTTCAAACCCAGACCCAACAATCATTAACATGCTGAAAATGTTTTGCTTGCAGCCCGTCGACCATCCACCACCACAAAGATGCCATGCGGAACTGTGCCATGAGCATGGACCAGATTCAGGAGTATCGCTGCCCCCTGTCACCTGTAGGGGAAACCCCACTGTCTCCTGCATATAGTGCTAGTGAGTATCAGAGACACACACACACATATACACACACACACATACAAATAGACACATACAGACACATACATACAAGCGCTACACATACACATAAACACCTAAATAAACACAAGAAATTATTTTTTTGCAATCCCTTACCTCTCTCTCTCCCTCTCTCTCTCTCTGTCTCTCTCTCTCTCTCTCTCTCTACCTCTCTCTCTCTCTCACCAGTCACCAGGCACAGAACCCACTCAGGTGGGCGCGTCCTGGCCGTCGTCCCTCCCTCTCCTGCGATGCGTCGTTCCAGCGACCCTCAGCTCAGCCCTTCAGCCAACAACAACCCTCCAGAGCATCCCGCCCACACCTCTCACTCTGCGCACTCCTCACCCGCCCATCATCCCAGCTACCAATCACACTCCTCAGAAACAGCAGGAAGCTACTGTGACCTCAGACCATGTCCTGCTGGTCCTCCCAAACCCCCAGCTAAGAGCTACGTGGAGCGATTGCGAGTGGAGGAAGGGAGGGAGGAGGGAGCGAGGGAGGAAGGAGGAGAAGGGATGTTCAGCGCCCCACAGGTGGAGACGGCTTCCTCGTTCAGACCATCTAGGTATTGGACACACACACACACACACACACACACACTTGCACCAAAAAGTATTTGTAAAAGGGACTCACAACATCAAGAAAGTTTAGTGAGTTTAGTGAGTGAGTGACTCAGGTAAATTGTGAGTCACAGAAAAGTAGATTACATTGAATTTAAAATATTTTCCTGTAATTGGCTGAATTTCCAGCGCTAGTTCCCTATGCAGCAAACCCCAACTGCATGTTTCCGTCTCCATCGGTAAGGGGAAACTGGCAAAAGGTTGTACATATAGATGATGAAGCAATTCCAACAGCTTTAGAGAAACCTGTCAAAACCTTAGGAAGTTGGTTTGGTGCAACTTTAAATGACAAGAAGGCAAAAGCAGGTAAAGCAGCAGCTAGTTCGAGGCACTGGGAGCATAGAGAGGCCAAGACTACCAGGGAAGTTAAAGCTGTGGTGGCTGGAATTTGGTCTGTTGCCTCAGCTATTACGTATCGGCCCTTGACAATATATGAGATACCTATATAAAAGTTAGAGAAGCTAGAGAGGCTCCTATGTCAGGAAATGGCTTGGAGTCCCACAGTGTCTTAGTGTGGCTTTGTATGGAAAAAGATTTTGGATTTACGCATATCTAGCCTAAGACAGTAATTCAAATGTACAAAGGTTCGAGATGATGCTGACAGAATCTAAACATCTAACAGGAGTACAGCGCATACTGCATCAGCGGAGTGAAAATGGAAGCAGTTCAACAGACACACTAAGCTCTCAGATGTAGGGATATTGTAGGGCAGGTGCAACAAGGGTGGGTAGGACTAGGGTTGGGCATAGGACAACTGTTATGGAGCAGCACAAGTCAGTCAGGGAAAAAGAAAGATGTTTGTGGAGCAAATTCATCAGCAGGAGAAAGCAGCAAGGCGTTCTAAAGCTGTCTCTAAGGCAAAGCAGCATGTGTGGATGAATTGGTAATGTGTAGAGAAGAAAAAACTTGACGATCTATGATGTGCTACCATCTCCCCCAAATCACAGTCAGTGGGTAACAGAGGACCCTGAGGACAGTCCTTTATGTTCAAGTGTAGCTACACTTGAGCATATTTTATCAGGATGTAAAATGAGTCTATTCCAAAGACGATACACCTGGCGCCATGATCAAACGCTGAAGCAGCAATTGAGTTAGAAATGAACGTGTTAGTTGATAGGAAAGAAGGTATTAAAATAGTTTTTGTCTGTTAGGGGAAACAGTAGGAGCGAAGCAGTTTTGGCCAGGCATTGCAGGACAGCTAAGAGTGGGAAGAGACGGGAAAAGGGCAATAGACTTGGGTAAACATCTGATAATCCCGCAGGAAATAGGGAGCACTACCTTAAGCCAGACTTGATGTGGTCAGTCACAGCGGATTGTGTATTTTGTGGAGCTTACAGTGCCGTGGGAGGACGCGGTAGATGAGGCTTATGAAAGGAAAAAGGCTCAGGTATACTGGATTGGTAGCAGAGGTGGAACAGCAGGGTTGGAAAGCTAGAGTTTGCCCCGTGGAATTTGGATGCAGAGGGGTTTGTTACAAAGTCGGTGTTAACACTACTAGGGGAATTAGGCATTCGTGGACGGGGCTTAAAGCAGGCAGTAAAAGCTATGTTTTACACAGCAGAGACTGCCAGTGGCTGTGGCTGAGGAGAAAGCACCATGATTGGAACACAGTATTTCTAAAGTAAGAGCCATTGAGTGTTAAAGTGTACAGATTTAGTTTGGTTTGCTGATGTATTGGTCTGGATTGTCAATATGTCCAGTGGTTTATAGATCTATGACAGAGGGTTGGATTGCTAGCATTTGTTTGTAGCTTATTTGCTGATATAGTATTACCAGGTATATTGTTTGCTAGTGGTACATTTGCTGGAATATTCTATTGTATTATGTTAGTAGTAGGCTTGCGGATATATTTTGTTTGGCCAGGCATGCTAGCCAAGCATCTAACTTTCTGTTGTACTCTTACTTAGAAAACATCTCTTGATTTGTCACCATCTTATCAACATTCTTTATCCTTAGTCCTTGCCATTTGCTCATGTGTTGCAGTGGTTTAGTAAGAAGTTTTTAATCTATTTGTCTCTATTGTGGGTTGAGTTGTATAAGGTCCTCTAATGTGATCTAATCGTTCCTGTACAGGTACGAGTCTTGCCTTATGCCGGCTGAGAATAAGCCTCTGGAGATGTCTGTGCTGAAGAGAGTCAAAGAGCTGCTGGCTGAGGTGGATGCAAGGACCGCAGCCAAACACATTACCATGGTGGACTGCACGGTATGTACAGTACACACACACACACACACACACAGAAAATACCTTCACATGCACGGCACATACAAGTGCTCACACACCCTGACATCTTGTATCTTACGTTTATTTATTTATTTTTTTTGTTTTATCTTGGGCAGGTTGCTAGGATACTGGGCGTAACCGCTGAGATGCAAAGGATGATGGGAGTGTCTTCAGGGTTGGAGTTACTGACGCTACCACACGGACATCAATTGAGACTTGACCTGCTGGAGAGGTAAACACACACACACACACACACACACACACACACAAACCTCACTGTCATACTTATTACTCACACTTTCATTGATTCATTTATTATCCCTCCTGTCTCCTCTCTTCTTCTCTTCCCTCTTGTCCTTTCCCCCTCCCTCCCTCCCTCCTTACCTATCATCTCCTCCCCTCATTTCCTGCCCTCATCAAAAATAAAATGCATTGTAGCACCTTCCACTATTAAACAGTTGATTAAAAGTAACATTATGCCTCAATTTGTATTTTCGGAATATACTGGTAACACTTTAAGGCATCATAAGCACATTATAAGTACATTATAACTTTAAATAACTTCAATAAACTCTCCATTGAAAACCACAGTGAAACGATTCAACAGAATAAATGTGATAGTATATGACTCATCAAGCACCATCTCACCATATCCCTCATGTATTACAATACATTACATGCTGTTATAATGTGAATTTCCCAGATGGCTTATAATAGGCTTTGGTCTTATGCCTTATACTTCCTTATCAGCATCACTAAGTAACATAAATTGTATTGAATGCCACTTTCCTCTTTCCCCAGGTTCTATACCATGTCTATCATGATGGCAGTGGACCTGCTGGGCTGTACAGGGAGCACAGAGGAGAGGGCGGCCCTGCTCCACAAGACCATACAATTAGCAGCCGAGCTGAAGAGCAACCTGGGTAACATGTTTGGCTTCGCTGCAGTGATGAGAGCGCTGGAGCTGCCACAGGTAAGGGAGACAGAAAGACTGTTTTTAAAAAATTTTATCCACAGAATGTTCGCTGAGTAGGCACACTCTTTTTTCACCATATTATACCTATGCACTCCTAAGAGCTGCCCAACACAGCCACATGTCTAAGAAGTGCAGCCACTCATCATTATTTATGTCTCTCTCCCTTTCTCCCCTAAATCAGATTTCTCGTTTGGAGCAGACGTGGGTGACGTTACGCCAGAGACATACAGAGGGCGCCATCCTGTATGAGAAGAAACTCAAACCTTTCATGAAGAATATGAACGATGGCAAAGGTGAGATCCTAGTCCGGCCTTTTGTCCTCTTGTAAATGGGACACTGATTTTGTGTCTACTTGGAAAAACAAAGACAAGACTTGGGTTGCCTCCTCTTTGTCTATGCAACCTTATATGTCTCTGTCTCTGCACATGTGTGTGCATGTGTGTTTTTAAGAAACTGCATGTTGGTGTTTGTTTACATCTCTCAACTCTTCACACTGTGTGCTTCCAGAGAGCAGCGTCCTGTCCAACACTTCCTTCCCCCACATCGTCCCTGTCCTGTCCCTACTGGAGCGGGGCGTGGTGCTGGGCGAGGCGCTGGAGCCCTGGGAGAGCGTGGAGGTGGGAGTGGATGTGGTCATGTGCCACCTAGAGGCAGCTCGCACCATCGCACATCACGGGGGGATCTACAGAACCAACACTGAGACCAAACTACAGGGTGAGGCCAAGTGTCCATTTGCCATATTTATTTAAATTATGAATGCATCCTTCCTGTTAAACATAGGTTTTAGGAACAAAATGTGGGAAAATGACTTTTTCTCACCACTCCATCCCCATTGCCAAATTTGAACCACTGGATGAGGCAATGGTTAACTTCCATTTAGTTCAGTTAACAATGTTTGGTTATCTTTTATGGTGATCTATTCTGTTTTGTATGAGTCTGTTCTGGGCCAGTTGCATAAACTTAGTTTAAGACTAGTCTACATTGTGAAAGACTGAAAGAAAAAGAGCCATCTTATGTGTTAAGTCTTTTCTCACCACAGCCTGTAGTGTTCATACTGTACTCCTAGTGTGTAGTGATGATGAGTGTGCTCAACATTAATGTCGCTAACATCACTGATCTGATGTAATGATCATGTGTGTTTGTGCGTATGTGTGTGGCTATTATGTTTACTGTACTGACCCTTAATACCTCCTCATTGTTTCCCAGTCTGAGGTCATTACTGCTGTATTGACCAGTCTGTCAATAACTATCAGACCAGATCTCTGTTTTCTATTATACCTTGCTATTGATCAGCCTGACCTCAACCCCTAGCCTTTGCTCCTTTTATCAACAACTCCAAAACAAACTGCAGATATTTACTTCATACACTTGTCAAACTCTATTTAGCTAAAGATTTTCATGTTTAAAATATTTCTCCAGTTCATTCATAAGGAGAGGAGCTTAGAAGTTTGAATTACATAATTGAACAGTGGGGAGGGATATACTTTCTAAATAGCAAGGCACACAGGTTAATTTCCCTGTAGCAGTATTGCAGTGAGCACCAAGGTTATTATAGTTTGGATTTTTTTATTAGTTTATATAGTTTTCACTTTAGTTTTAGTTTTCTGTGTGGGGTTGGTAGTTTTAATTTAGCTTTTATTTTTCACAAGTGTTTAGTGATGAATGAATTGCGTTCTCTCCTCTCCTCTCCTCTCCTCTCCCCCCTCTCCTCTCCTCTCCTCTCCCTCTGCCTCTGCCTCTCCTCTCCTCTCCTCTCCTCTCCTCTCCTCTCCTCTCCTCTCCTCTCCTCTCCTCTCCTCTCCTCTCCCTCTTCCTCTTCCTCTGCTCTTCCTCCTCTTCTCCTCCTCCACAGGATTTCAGGAGCGAGCAGAAGTGCGGGAAATCTTCCAAACAGAGTTCCAGATGCGTCTCCTGTGGGGCAGCCGGGGCTCGGAGGGCAGCCAATCGGAGCGCTACGAGAAGTTTGACAAGGTCCTCACCGCCCTATCACACAAGCTAGAGCCGCCTGTACGCCACAGCGAGCTATAGCACCTGCCCACCGCCCACCGTCGCTAAAACACCCCCATCTGCACTCACCACTCATAGTGGTATGGTCTTGCTTTGCATCGCAGTGGATGATGTGGAAGAGTCCAATGTGAACACTTGGAGGGGTGGAAGAGAATGAAGAGGCAGCTAACAGAGCATGTGCAGTGAGCAATAGGAGTACAGGAGAGAAAGTTTCACTCACAACGTGTGTCACACTCACTGTTGACTCCAAAACAGGCACAGAGATCCTTCTGTTCCTCCCTGTGGACTTCCTCACTTAGTGCTGAATTATTAAAATGACAAACGGGGGAGGAGAAAAGACAAATGGAGAAGAGGCTGGGGGAGATGGGTAATCGGCTCCTCTGCTTGGTACAGACAGCTACATAGGTACGGTGTGCCCCGAGGGCCAAACAGAGCTGGAGATTGGCTTTGCTACAATAAATAGAGACATTCTCTTGTTTCAAACAATTGCTGTCACACACTGTAGCAGAAATGACAATGATAACTAACATAGCTCATATAGAGATAATGTTTGTGTGCGTGTGCGAGCGCGTGTGAATGTGTGTGTTTACATTCCTACATTTTTGTACATGTCATTAATGTTTCATGTGGTTTTTCGTCCTATTTATTTGTAATGATCAAAGGGTATCAAAACATTATTGACGTTCCGACTCAAAAACCATGAAAATCTGTCAGTGCTCATTCCAAGGGAATCATGTTCATAAAACTCATTAAATATGTATCAGGCAATCCCATTGAAACCCATTAAAAATGTATCAGGCATGCATTAAAAAAAATGTATCAAACATGAAACTTTTCCAGAAATAATGCAGCAATTTCAATATGAGGGCTTTTGAGTTGTTAAAAGCATTCAGAGGGCTAAGCGACTTACCTCTGTTGTAGCTACAGTATGTTTGACTAATGCATTTGATATCAGTGGTTTTCTCTTTCTTGCTCACCAAATGTAGCTAAACAGCGTTAGGAGAGACACAGAGGCACTGTTGAAAAGATCTGGGATGTATTCTCTTTAAATGTACTTAAAGCAATATTTCACTTTTCACATACATTACCATTTATTGAAACAAATACTTTGGTGTGATTCTGCGGGAAGGAAAGATCCAGTGCCCCGGCATGTGTATTCAACACTAGCATTCTGAGTTTTGGACAACTTAGTTGCTAACCTGTAGATTATAAATGTGTACAATTTACAGTCCGCCAAGGGGAAACTGGAAGAAAATGTGGTATATCTCTACAGAGGCCCAGGGCAGCCATTACTGGTTCATTTATAGTCACTTATGACGTTAATGCATGGTTGATGCATGTTACAAAGTATAAATGTTTGACCAAAGTGAAATATCGCTTTAAACTAATTTAAATGGAGAGTTATCTCAAACACGAGATAAATAGATGATTCAAGGAAGATCATTCAAATCAGTGATCGATCTCGAATGATTTTACACAGACAGAGATATCTGTCGTCTTTCATCTTTTTTTCAATTTGAAAATCTGACTGGAAAAAACTTCCCAAACGGACTGCAACTGAGAAAGCGTAGACCACAACCCTGCTATGGAGAATGCTCTTTGGATGAATGTATTGAATGTGTGTATCGGCTATAGAACTATAATGATCCCGATCATTTTATTTCTATGGTGTTAAACGAGTGGTCGACTGTTCAGTGTTAAATCAATGCTGTATGTACAGTATGTAGGCCTGAGAGGGCTGGAGTCCGCTCTCAGAGCTATATGCAATCATTTCAACCAATCAGAATCAAGGGCTGAGACCCATCTAGGACAGACACCCATTCAGAATATCATAGGATATCTTAGAGATGTTAGGCCTTTCACTTTTTTCTTTCTACCCGTTCTTACCCCTTCCTTCTCTCCCCCCACAAATTGTTGATCTATACATGAATGGACAGGTGAAAGAATGGCTCCAATACAGATTTAGGAGCAGCAAATCATGTCAGATTAACAATTAATGTGACAAAATTCTAAAACCCGAGATCCTTGATGTGAGGTCAGCTGTAAACCCAATTATAGATCAGAGTTCATGAAGTCGGCTCCTCATGCCACTTCCACTTTTGGTCCAACAGGGGCGATCTTTAGTCAGCAAAAAACAAAAAACTAATAGTGAATCATTAAATGTAATTTAACACGCACACATACACACACAGAAAACACACTTTTTTTGTGTGTGTTTTCAGACCAAGAGGATGCCTACTGGTTTAGGATCGATGACAACGACAACAGTGATGATGAAAGTGATGATGATGATGATGATGATGATGATGATGATGATGATGATGATGATGATGTAATGTCTTTTTATTTGTTTCTTTTGAATGCTGTACAGGAATGGTCTGCTGGTGTGTGTAACAGGACATTCTGGAATGAACTGAAATGGAAAAAGACAAAAAAAAAAAAAAAGATTTGTGACTGATCCCAGTTTTTTATGTACTGTACATAGCAATTCACTTTTTTTTTTTCAAATAAAATGATTGCTTGTGTCACTGAGTTTGATTGTTTGTTCAGAAAAGCATACTTGCACACTGTCAGTATATCAGTAACTGCATAACACATTCCCGTGTGACAGAATGCAACTTCTCATTAAATCAGTTTCACTTGGTCAGCATCAGTGTGGAGCAATTAGCAATTAGGGAGATTCAGCCCTAATCTGTATAATCACACAAGTGAGCTCCCTGTACTGTAGGAGGATGATGATGATGATGATGCTCACCCCTCCTCCCACACACACACACACACACACACACACACACCACAACCACCATTGTGCACCAACATGCAGTACATTTAAGTACAGTAGTATTTTAGAATTGCTTGGTATAAAAAGTTACATAACCTTGTCCTAGACCAGTGGTTCTCCACCAGGGGCTTGCAAGATAATTTTGGGGGTCATGAGATGATTTACGGGTTAGGGAAAAAACATATTCTACTAAACAGATTTGTTGTCATTCCTATTTTTTCAGATTTGTCCCTAATTTTGCTTTTTTCTTGTGAAATACTGAATAGTTTTCAGTCTCTAGGCCTCCTCTGATTATTAATTTAAGGAAACCAACCTGGAAATTATTCTTTGGTTGAACAACATATGCACACCTGTACTGGGGGTCACAAGTAGGCATGGCTTCATTTTAAGGGGTCACAAGCTAAATAGGTTGAGAAGAACTAACTGTCCTAGAGCAGTGGTTCCAACTTGGAGGTCTGAACTGTTCTCCACTCTGCATGCAGCCTGTGTGACAGGGGTGCAAGAGTTTGAAGAGGTCTCCAGCCAAGTAAGAAGCCATTCCCATGCTATGCACATTGTTAGCCAGTAGGGGACAGAGTATCACCATCAAAGCCAAGCCGATCCTGGTCTCATCACTTCTCTAGCCAAGTGTAGCCATGAGCATCCTGCTACCTGGTTCACTTTCTATTTCTGTTCACAGATCATGGCAGGGGTGCTAAATGCTGGGTGCTGGATGCTGGGTGCTAGGTGGTGCAGAGTGTCCAGGGCTTCTCCCCAGCTAACAAGCAGACAAGAACATCTATATGTGTCAGTCCATGAATGTCTTGGCAGTATGCACCGCCATGCACATATGAGCTACTGTATTCATGTTTGTATGTACAGTCTGCATGAGTGTGTATCCCCAGGTTTACTGAGCATGCACAGTATGCACTGAGCATGCGTACTGTGTGAAGAATCACACATTGTTTGGTGTAGTCAGCGCAGACAGAACCACGGTGATGGCAGTGGGAGGGGGGGGCAAAGACAGATGGTGTGTGTGTGCATGTGTGTGTGCATATGTGCCTGTGTGTGTGTGTGTGTGTGTGTGTGTGTGTATGTGTGAGTGTGTGAGTGTGAGTACGACAGCGTGTGTATTTGTGTATACGCGTGTGTGTGTGTATGCCACTACACAGATGTTGTGAGAGCAGTTTTCTCGCTCTTGCCCCCCCCCCCCCCCCCCCCGCATGAAGGAGGCGATGGTACGGCCTGGCAGCTGTTACACTGAGGGGGGGTCGAGTTTATTCCAGGTGAAATATTTCCTGTAAAAAGACAAAGTATTCATCGCAGTAGAATTAGATGCAGCATTACCCCCTTTTTTTCCCAGAAACCTTTGACAGAATAGAATAAAATAGAATAGAATAGAATGCCCTATGATAATCTGCCACAATAGAAAATTGTCATTCGCTCTGCTCTCTGTCTCCCCTCTCCATACAGTTCCATAGGCGTAACATGTTATGGGTGTAATCTCTAAGAGGATTCTCTCTGCTTGGTATCATGGTACATGTTAATTTCAGCTCTTTATGTTCCTTATTGAAACAGACCCAAGATCTCCCAAGCCTGCCTTCCAGCCAGCCAGCCAGCCAGCCAACCAACCGTCATCAATTCACCCCTAATCTCCCCCTCCCCAGCCCTTTTATAGCTAATCCATTGTGTTGGTCATTGTCATCTGATCATGTGTGACCCCGGCTGCTCCGTAGCCAAGCGCCTGGCAAGTGCAGCAGTGGATTTTGACGTCCGACTATGAGACGATATCGGTGGGGTATTAAAACTTGCCTCCGTGGTTTCTTGGTCTTCTTGGGTTCAGGCCATAATTTTAGCTTGAGAGTGGCAGAGTTTTCTGAGTGTCAGGAGCTGTCTCAGTCACGTCAAACTCAGTTATGAATATCAGAGGTCTGGTTGAAACAGGCTGCCAGGCTCCTTTTTTCAGGCCGGGAAAAGTCTGGGTAGGATATGAAAATTGGCTCAAGCTCTGAAGTGCCATTACTTCAGAGGTGGACAAAAATACACCAAACTGTATCTTTGTCAGACGTTACAAATACTCTATTGAAGTGCATTGAACTGAAGTGCATTACTGAGATAAATAAATGAATTTATTTGTTGTTGTTTGTCTGTATGGAATAAGTTATTTGACCTCATGTATTAGGTTGTGAATCCAGGTTTGAGCGGCTCCAGACCAGAACACTTAAAGGCCATATGGATACAGGGATTGAGAGCAGAGAGAAGATCCCTTTAACAGGGTGTCTTGAATTGAATCTAACAGGTGCATAACTATACATATTCAGTAGTCTGAGTTGGGGCCTAATCTTGAGTGTTCAGATAATTGTTTTTATTATAAAATCATCTCAGCAACCTACTATCACAGCATTATGTGTTTGAGTAGGCCTACAAGGGCAAGAAATGTTTAATAGAGGCTATTTTGCTTCAGTATTTTGTATTCTTAAAATATAAAAAAAACTCAGAAGTATCTTATAATAAACTAAATTAAAGTTTAAATTAAAGTTTGTTGACACCTGCAAAAAAAACAAATACAAAACAAAATACACATATCAAATATACGTATACACATATCAAATACATGCATTGGAAAAATGACAACGCTGACAATGGCACGCTAACTATAGCAGCTGTGAGTGAAACTCAAGCCAGCTTAGCAAATGTGAGGTGACACACAGTGATGGTGGGACCGTTCTTGGACATCTCACTCTATTAGGACTCATAGCCATTCAAATTATAGCCATAGAAATCCATCCCCACCCCACCGTCTGCCTCTGAGCTCAACCCCATGACCATGTTTTAGCTGTGACTATTCTTCATCCCGGTTGGGACGTTAAGACTGCAGCCACTTGTGTGTGAGAACCAACATCACATAAGTCCAGATATGAAGTAATGTTTTCAAATCCTGAACAAACGGTCAAAATACAGCCCACTTCTGTACCCCTGCTCATCATTTCTTCATTATTTTTCCAAATCCTCCATTCCTGCCTCCGCCATCATTGGATTCCTCTCCCTCTGTCCGTTCCCTCGCTTTCTGACTCCCCCCTTGCCTCCTCACCCTCGCCTCACTCTTCCCTCACCCCCGCCAGGCCCCCAGTCTATCTATCTATCTGCCCCTGGACTGACTCCTCATTAACACATGAATGAAGGCAGGGAAAGGCCCGCTAAGGCTTGGACGCCAACAGAAGGCAGTGGATTTGCAATTCAAACCTCTCGGACTGACACCCCCTTCACCCCCCCAACCCCATATATTGGGACTGGGACTGTCACCAGTATGATTGAGGACGCACGTAAGGGGGGAGAGAAGGAAGGAGGGAGGAGACAGAGACACACACACACACACACACATACACACACACCCACACACAGATGTGTATGCACATTCATGTCATGCGTCTGTGCACTTTCACATTGACGTGTACAACACACACATGCACACGCGCACAGAGAGTGAGACTGACAAAAATACACTTTATGATCTCAAACTATGAGAAGATAGACAATGAGACTATGACCCTAAATTTAAAGAAATATTCACTAATTTTAGCAGCCTGTCACAGATTGAAAAGCTGCCACTATTAGCATAGACCAAACTTTTGAACTCTAAACTTATTTTATTTTCAATATTTGACTGTATAGGCTATATAGGCTGACTGTATTTTCAGGCTATATGAATGAACATGAACAGATATTAATTGTTGTTGTAGACTGTTTGGATATTTTAATATGTATAATATTTGATATCTTAATGTGATTATTGTTTGTTGATTGCTATATTCTTGCAAGTGCTTTGGCAACACAAACTGTATTGTTCTGCTGATAAAGCTTATTTGAATTTGAGAGAGAGAGAGAGAGAGAGAGAGAGAGAGAGAGAGAGAGAGAGAGAGAGAGAGAGAGAGAGAGAGAGAGAGAGAGAGAGAGAGAGAGATACTTTTTTATTTATCCACCAACTAACAATAAAGTTGTTGAAAACGTAATTATCATTCAAAATAATTCTGAGATTGCTTTCAGTTTGCTGGTTACGTCACTCTTGATATCTCCTCTGAACCGACTGGACAAAAAAAATAATTCTCGTAGCCAAACACGTCACTTCCGACTATCGCACGACTTCCTGTATTTATCAACAATATGGCGGCGCCCGTAGCACTTCACCTGGAGTTTGGGTAGGGAGTTTTAAGACCTACATGTTAGTTTATGATGCATGTTTTAGTGTAATGTCAGCTGTTATACGGCGACGAAATGTTCCTTGACCTTCGTAGTCATTTCAGTTAGGTATCAGTTATTTTGTTTATTTATACGAGATCTCACATTAGTGTTGCTGCTAGCTGCCTGCTAATTTCAGCTTGTTAGTGGCGTCCTCGTCATAGTATGTAGGCTTTAACCGCTGTGTGTGTGTGTGTGTGTGTGTGTGTGTGTGTGTGTGTGTGTGTGTGTGTGTGTGTGTGTGTGTGTGTGTGTGTGTGTGTGTGTGTGTGTGTGAGAGTGTGTGTGTGAGTGTGAGTGTGAGTGTGAGTGTGAGAGAGAGAGAGAGAGATTTGGGTTTTAATGTTTCTTAATGAATGAGGACGGGAAAGTAACTAAAAACTCACCAACTACCACTTACAACCAACAACAACAGAACTGAACATACCAAAATCTACAGTATTAGCAGCCGACTGAATTGACACTGACAGCAATTGACAATTGACAGCCCCCGAACATTAATAAATGTGGGAATATCAAACTCCCCCATGAGTCACATGAAGACCGTCCCTGTCAGCTCTGCCACACACTCTGTAGGACTGATACTCCTCACCTACTTCTGTTGGGCCAGTCAAATGGCCAAAGCGCCTGGCAATACAGAAATTTTAATAATAAACTCAGCTGCCCACATAGAAAGTCTCTCTGCCTATCATGCAGAGCATTTAACAATTCATGCAAATGCAATTCATGTAAATGCATTTAACAATCAAAACACATGTAACCAATTGACATTGGAAAAACAAATAATGTACATTAGGTCTGCAACATTTAGTCTATAAAATGTCATACAGAAATAATGACAAATGCCCATCACCAGACCCCAAAGCGATGTTAAAATTGCTTACGTCGTCTCTTCCTTCCAACAGGTTTCAATAGTAGGGCCTGAAGCATGCCATTTTGTAATTGCAATAGAGTTGGCATATGACTGCAACAGACAACATGATGCGGTAGAGCACAATCATGGCATGGTTGCTTTGGTTACATTTTAAAGTGGCGGGACAGGAAACAAGTTATTTTTATCAAAAAATATATGTATAATATATATCCCATTCCCACAATTATCTCTGTGAAACTGAAATATATACTTCAGTCATGTAAACAAGCTTATTCTGGGTAGTTGTCAGTTTATGCAATCATGCAAGTGGCTTCATCAGATTATTGCCTTAATTGCACCATAGTCACATTATTGCGCACATGTAAATGTAGTCAGTGTCAACCCCGGTCCTCAGGGACCAGGGTCCTGCTGGTTTTCTATTTTACCTGGTAGTTGATTATATTCACCTGGTGTCCCAGGTCTCATTTTGCCCCTCGTTACATCAGGTGAATGTAATTAACTACCAGGTAGAGTAGAAAACCAGCAGGACTCTGGCTCCTGAGGAGGACCAGGATTGAGAACCACACATTTTTCAGAGTCTATTATTAACATGGTAATTATTTGAAGCAATGAAAAGTTACTTTCGAAGAAAATATCTTTCAGTACTTGTATAATAGGTATATGGTATTTGTCAGTAAATATAATACATGTACTTGTATGTATTAAAAATTGTTTTAACACTTCTAAATCATGGCATGAAGCATTGCTTATTCTCCATATAAGAACGTTATGACAGCAAAAATTGAGTATTTCAAGAGTTTTTCCAGTTTCACACTTTCCACACTATGTACACCGTGTCGAATATAGAGCTGAACAATTAATCGAAATTTTATCGAAATCGCAATATGTCCTACTGCAATTTTCAAATGACAGGAGGCGCAATATTTGTTAAAGGCGAAATCTGTGTCAAAATACCATTTTAAATTAAATATTGTCTGCTGCAGAGATGTCCTGGCCTACACATCATATTCTACAGACTTAAAAAAACATCTTTGTTTGGTACAGATCCCCGCAAAAATCACACCATAATCATTTTAAAACATTTTTCAATGAAAATGAGAATAATGATGTAAAAATTATCATTCCCTCTAATATCGCAAATCATATCGCAATTGCAATATCAGTAAAAATAATCGCTATTAGATATTTTTTCAAAATCGTTCAGCCCTAGTCGAATACAACTTTTCAGACAGTCCACATCCATTGGTGTCCATTGTAGAGAAGCCACTATATATCTCTTTTACTGTCTTGGCACTGTAGTATTAGCCCATTCATTCTTTATATATTGGCTGCTTATTTTGTTGGCAGAATTTTTTTCTTATTCTACTGTCACACTTACTGTTAGGTGCTCTTGATAAGAGTGTTTGTTAAATACATGAAATGTAAAATGCCAAACATAGCCTACTTAAAGGCTCGATTTAGCACATTTTCATTTTCCTGTACACTCAACTCAACTCAACAAGGCATCTTGTTGAGTTGAGTGTCTCAACTTCATGTCATGTCAACAGTCAACTAGCTCTTCCTGGATCATGTGGAGAAATATCACATTGTGGTTATCACAGATATCACAAGGAGTTTGCCCCTCTTTAATTTGAACTGTATATTTTGTGGAAGGAAATCAAATCAGCAGAATAGGACAGTCAGCCAATGTTGATAGTTGACTGTTCATGAACCCCCACAAGGATATGAATGCCAAAAAATACAAATATAACACCAAAGTGATGTCAATTTTGTTTGTTTGCCCAGAGGAGGAGCAGAGCTGCTTTTTGATGGTGTGAAGGAACATCATGTGACTCTTCCAAGCCAATCAGAACCCTGTGAGTATCACCTGTCACCTGCCTCACCTGGTTTCTCACTCTCTCATGCCGCATTACATTAAAATCAGAAATTCCCAGCTGGTAGGTCGGAATTACAACCTCTGTGCATGTCAGTGGTCCAGCTCGGAAAACCAGGAAGAAACATGGATGGATGGAACACAAGATTTTTCATAAAATCCTGTTCCCCATGCTACAGCTAATGTTATGTCAATGTTGTGAAGTAAAATTAGCTAGCTAGTTAGCATAGAACATTAGCAACTGTAAGTGCAAATTGACCTTTCAAATGTCTATGTTTAACCACAATTTACCACAAAAGTGTTTTGATACATTTAAGAACATGCAGTGCTGAAGATCAGACTTAACTGTATTTTGGAGATTATGAACATGTTACATGTTACAATGCTTTGTAGCGTTTACAGTGTATCGTGGTATGTTGATGTGACATCAGATAACTGCATCTTGGAAAACCCAGGGATGAGAAATTTAGGAGTTTCTTAGTTGGAATTCCGACTTAAAAAACTGTTCAATTGCATCGATTCAGTTGGAATTTTCGACTTTCCAACATCTGTGGAACGCAGCATCAGATGTTTCACAGCTCCTATCCGGGACAGCTGTTGCCTGTGTAGGAGTGATTCTGGACATACTCCAAAAAATGGCCAAGAAATGCCACATATTTATGACTGCAACCCTACACTCATAATGAGCTACACGTTTCGCTTATAGCTTCAATGCCCCTCGTCCTTTCTATCTCTCACTATTTCCTTCCTCCCCTTCTCTTTTTATTATTTTCCTCACAACATCTCTTATTTTTTCTAAATCTTTCCCCCTTTTTTATTATTTTGTTAAAACCTCTGTTGTTTCTCACATTTACATGATTCCCACAATCCTGGAAAAGTCATGGAATTTAAAAATTTTATTTTGCAGGCCTGGAGAAGTTATTAAAAATGAAAAAAAGTTTTTGAAACTGAAATTTAAATTTTATTTGTGAAGTTGTTAGACCTGTTGGAGGAAAATAACGCTGGTTGCTGTCTGTTTTTTGTTGACAATAATATTATAATCTTCTATTTTAAAGTGGAAAAACAAACTAATGTTTAAATTGAGTATAGTGGACGGTTGCTTTTTTAATTCAGTCTTATGAAAATTTGGTTATGGAAATTTAAAAAGGGGTGATGGAGAAGTTTTGGTATTTCATCAGTGAAAAGGTGTGGGAACGCTGCCTTTACCTCATCTGCTCTGTCCCTCATATTTCTCTCCCTCCTCTCTTCTTCACCCTCCCTCTCTCTTCTCCAAAACCCGTCTTCCTCCTCTTCCCCTCACATTTCTCCCTCATTACTTCCTCCT
Source organism: Centroberyx affinis (assembly GCF_046629955.1). Classification (NCBI taxonomy): domain Eukaryota; kingdom Metazoa; phylum Chordata; class Actinopteri; order Beryciformes; family Berycidae; genus Centroberyx; species Centroberyx affinis. Next base: position 221,506 of record NW_027280601.1, on the reverse strand, counting down.
ACAACCCATTAGCCTCCCTTCACTTTCCCCTTTCTTCCCTCCCCCCTCCCTCCCTCCTTCCCTCCTCTCCTCTAACATCTGTGAGGCTGCCTGAGCCTGCCGTCCATTCTCCCTCTCTAACCGATCCTTTCTGCCGGCTCTTTCACTTGTAAATGCTGCCCACTGATAAAGCCAATGGGTGGGTGGGTGGAGGGTAAAGGGGAAGTTTATGTTGTTACTGGGGGGGGGGTGCAGGAGAACAATTGTGGTGACAGAGCTCAAAGTCATTTTTGTGTGGAATCATTTGGCTGATTTGGCGGGCAAGTGCTTCTAACTCAATTCATTCACTTTTGTGTTGGGCAGAAGAGGCTAAATCAGGGTTTCTAAAAGCTTTTTCACCTCGGGATGCAAACTGATTCAGGCCCCTTCCACCTTTAGGTCACTAGCACATCATGGGGGGAGTCAACAGAAACATTCCTGCACCGTTTTTATTTCCTCAACCCAGGACAGGGTCATAGAGGAAATAAGGAAGGGCCAGAAGAGGAGAGGAAAAGAGGAGAAACCGGAGAGATGGAGGAAAGAATAGCTGTTTGTCATTGCAGTTGTTTGTTTGGGGTTTATGTGTGTGTGCTTGCACTTCTTAGACATGTGGACACACACACATAAAGTTTGGGATGGCAGTTGCCTGTCTGTGTTTAAGGGTTAAAGAACTGGACTTGTGACTGATTTTGTGTGTGTGTGTGTGTCTGTGTGTCTGTTTGTGTGTGTGTGTGTGAGAGAGAGAATGAGAAAGAAAGAGAGATATGTGTCTATGGTATTTTACTAAACAAAGGGTGTTCATCCATGGTGCTGGTGTTACCACGACAACAAAAAGACAAAAGTTGACCAGAACGGAGAATGTCAGCCAAATATGACCTTGGTGCACCAGCCGACCTGTGTGTGTGTGTGTGTGTGTGTGTGTGTGTGTGTGTGTGTGTGTGTGTGTGTGTGTGTGTGTGTGTGTGTGTGTGTGTGTGTATGAGGCAGAGACTGGAAAACCCTGAGCTTTTGACTTGCAGCCCATTAAGTTCATGATTTAAGATTTTAACATCACAGGAAAATCTGTCATCCTCAGAGCATGGACATTTTGACAGACCGTGTCCTGGGTGTATCTGCTCTTTGTGATCTGAAGTCTGGACTTCTGTGTCTCGGACAGGTTTGTTGGTCCTGGAAATGTGGCTCCTAACTCATTTCCCCCCCTGCGTATCATTTTGAGTTGGTTGGGCTTGTATGTTGGGAGAGGGAGAGACTGTGCAGATTTGTATGTGTGTGTGTGTGTGTGTGTGAGAGAGAGAGAGAGAGAGAGAGAGAGAGAGAGACGAAGGGGGGTGCGGGGAAGGCAGATATAATTGGTTCTGAATCCTTCGTATTTCTCTTTGACCCCAGTCGGTGATTGATGACCCTCGACTGAAAGACCCCACCCCCGATCTCTCTCTCTGTCTCACACACACACACACACACACACACACACACAACACAACCCCCGTGGTCCGAGGATCACATAGTTTCTGCCCCTCACATCAGCAGAGAGATGGATAGCCCCCACCCCCCCACCCCCCCAATCATAATCACACGAAGACACCAAGCAAAAAGAAAAAGAACAAAACAACAAATCTCACACACAAAAGAAAAGCGGTCAAATGGTTTTGAATCGCCGTCAAAATGGCGCCCTTTTTTACCCACCCCCCCCACCCCCACCCCCACCCCCTCTCCCTCCATTTCTCTCTCCCGCCCACGCAACGCGGCTATCCCAAGATGCATCAGGAGCCCGTGACGCATTTTCCTTCGCTCTGTCTGTTTGTTCCTTCATTTTCTTGTCCTCCCCACCTGGACTGCGTAGCGCCGTCCATAGCCGTCACCTCTCCGTCTCTCGATATCCTCGTTCCTCCCTCCATCTCTCCATCTGAACACTCTTCATTTCATTGCGTTATCTTTCTCTTTGCCTCCACTAGAGCCGCAGTGTCTTTGTATGAGAGCCTGTCGTTTTAATGCAGACTGCAGATAATTAAATTTTGTAGACCTGAGTGTAGCTGTACACAAGAAAGCCATCAAGACAGGTCGTGTCTGAGTGTTTTTTAAAATGCAACTAACTTCTTGATGAAAGTTTGAATTAATACTAGCCTGTGTATTGGGTTATGGCTGTAGACAATCTGTCTATATAGGCCTAGAGGTTTTCTGTGTGCAATTTAACATGTGTTAGCTTGCAAGTGTGTGTGTCTGTGTGTGCGTGTGTGGAGAGAGAGAAAGAGAAGGGAGGAGAAGATGGAAAGAGATTGAGAAGAAGAGGAGAGGAGGGCAGCTTTTACGAGGGAACGTGTGAGTGTGTGAGGTGGTGAAAGAGAGCAAATGAAAAAGTAAATGGCCGAGAGGATGAAAGAGCGAATAAGGGGTAATGGTGGAGAAAAAGACCGATAGTGAAAGGCGGAGGGAGAAAAGAAAAGAGTCACCACAAAGAAGGAGTTATGACTGCTGTTGTGATTGGTTCTGTTTTTAGCCTCGCTGAGGTGCAGGTCAATATTCACTGCCTAGTACTCTGAGTGTGTGTGTGTGTGTGTGTGTGTGTGTGTGTGTGTGTGTGTGTGTGTGTGTGTGTGTGTGTGTGTGTTGCAAGGGGAGGTATTCGTCTTTTTTTATAGGAGGCCTGGAACCGAGGAAAACTAGCACTATCATTATACTACTGAGCTGCCCGACAGCACTCCAATTAACCTGAACACCATGCACATAGGCTTCGAACCTCTCTCTCTCTCTCTCTCACACACACACACACACACACACACACACAGCTTATGCATCGTATAGCATCTACACAGTCTGTTGCCCTCAGTTTTCATAGCCATAGTGACCAGGCAGGTGCCTGTAGAAATCTCTTTTCAAGGACATTTAATTTTCACTGCTGCTGGGCAAAGGCAAAAACTTTGACTTTTCAAAAGTGGGCTTGTGAACAACATAACTGCTCCACAAAAAAAAAAAGAATTACATATGTTAAACATTCTTAAAATGTGTTTTGTGTACAGACCCGCTTTTGAAATTTCACAGCTCTTGAAGCCCTTTCATACACCCCTATGATGTGGAATCACACAAGTTCAACATGTTTTTGATGTTTTGAATACAATATTCAAAACTCTAAAATATAATGCAATTTTTAGATCTGCTTATTGAAAATACAAAAGCATTCTATATTCTCATTGCTGTATTTATCTTGCTCTTTGTGTCCATTTGGTAGATTAGTCCATATGGAGTACTGGGGTTCAGATGAGTAGTGGAGGAGTATGCAACCCCCTGTCGGATGTGTTTTTCTCCTGCATCTCAGGAAAAAACCGAAAGGATTGCAGACTTTGTAACGCTCTGATTTGATATTAGCTCTGCCTTTGATACAGCTGAACTCTTCTGACTTGAACAAATCCCTGTGTGGTTCTGTGTAGCCGGCTACGCCTACCTGCTACGCCTGTACAGCTGTCCTTTCACCTGGCTTGGGATGACTCACTGTCTTCTTACCCTTGTATCTGCTCCATCTATCTTTCACCGCTTCTCTCTCTCTTTCTCTCTCTCTCTCTATCTCTCTCTCTGTCTCTCTCTCTATCTCTCTCTCTTTCTCTCTCTGTGAGTGATATGGCTACCAGAAATTCCCAGTCCCGCTCTCAAGTAATATTGTGAGTCATCGTGCTCTTGTACACAAGTAGTAACACCACATATACATACATACACATGAGACACACACACACACAAACACAATTAACTATTCTACCCCTTAAAGCTTTCAAAAGAAAACGTTAGTTTGTGTGTGTGTGTGTGTGGGTCCGTGTTATACATTTCGCCGTTTGTGTGTCCGCGTTATTACACTGTTTTCCCCACTTGCAGCTTTCATCTGGAAACACACACACAGCCTAACCATGTACAGACAACACACCGCGCACACACACACACACACACACTCACACACTCAAAGGCTCTTACGCCGCCTTGAATATCTTAATGTTAATGATAACCATAACTATTATATATTCATAGTTAGGTGTTTAGTGGGGATTTGTCCTAAAACCCGTCGTTGTAGTTGCCTTTGTGATTGTCGGCCGGTCTGAGTGAGGCTCAACCTATTGTGGAGACGAGGTCAATCTGATTGTTTGAGGGGTCAGACTCATAGAAAATTCAAGCCTCGCTGATGTTCAAGCTCGGGCGGAAAGCACCGCATTTAGTATCCCGCTATAACAAAGAAAATTATTATTTTGAAGTGGGATTTTGTAGTTTATTTCATTAGTGCTATATTAAAAAAAATGTACCACAATAACAGGGTTGGAGAGCAGTGTTATTGTATTTAGACTTTTTTTTTTAAGATGTGCACTGTGCTGTTGGAAAACATCGGGTTTAATGCTGTAATTCTTTTCTTTTTTACCTTTGGAAATATGTAGATGGTTAATCGATGTTTTGTATTGCATGTCAAGCTGTAGATGGTGAAGTCATTTCTAGGTGTGTTTGTGTGTGTCTGTGTGTCTCAGATATATATATACATACATATATATATATATATATACATACATATATATATTGTTTTGTTTTCTCTCTAACCAAGGTGAATAATATCGCTCTTGGCCGTTCAATTCTATGAGACATCAGTCAACCCATCCCCCCCGGCGTCCTCTCCTTTCCCCCCCCCAACACACACACACAACCTTGTCCCGCCTAGTGCTTCTGTCGCGTCACATCGACCAGGGGGCTGGAACCACACACCTTGACCCTTAACCCCTGACCTATAACCTCTGTTGTCTGCCTCTGTCTGTGTGTGTGTGTGTGTGTGTGTGTGTGTGTGTGTGTGTTTTCTAGGGGACATGAAGCAGCTGCTGGTCTGGATCCGACGGAACCTGCTGAAGGAACGGCCTGAGCTCTTTGTCCAGGGAGACACCGTGTGAGTCCATGTGCACTTGACACACACTTGAACAAAAATATAATGATAACCAAAATATGTTGTATATTGCACTGTTATTGGATCAAAATATCCAAAATGTAAAATATGAGTGCAGTATTTGGTCACCATTTTTCCATCAGATACTAGAAACATGCTGAAAATGAAGCTGAAAATGAAGCTGAATTTTTCTGTGCGTCACTGAGTTTTTGGTTCTGAAGCTTTTTTCTGCAATCTAAACCTTGTGGGATAGCAACTTCCCCGCTGAGCTGAAAAAATACAGACTAGGCTTCAGGTTATAGCTTTCAGTAAGATGATTACTTGTGTGTGCGTGTGTGTGTGTGTGTGTGTGTGTCTATGTCTGTGTGTGCGTGCATGCATGTGTTTATGTGTGAGAGAGAATGTGTTCTTCTGTATGTCTGTGTGACTGCTTGTATGTGTTAATGTGCGTGTGAGCGTGTGTATGTGTGTGTGTGTCCAGGGCTAAGAGCAGCCTTATAGGACCGGCTGACTTTTACAGCTGCCTTTATAGAAGACTATTTATAGTACTGCCTAACCGATGAATGGAGGAAAAAGCTGGGCTACCTATAAACCCTGTAGATTAGGTGTGTGTGTGTGTGTGTGTGTGTGTGTGTGTGTGTGTGTGTGTGTGTGTGTGTGTGTGTACTTGTGTGTGTTTGTAGCTTACACTGTTAGTTAACCATCATCAAGGATTTCTAAATTATTTTAAAAAAAAAAAGATCTATGGCGGGCAACGTGTCTGTGTGTGTGTGTGTGTGCTTTTTTTTTTTTCCTATTATTCTTTTGTTATTTTCTCAATGCAGCCATGCTTTTGTGTGTGTGTGCATGCGCGCTCGTGCACGTGCTTGTGTGCACCCGTAGGTTCCTCTCATATTGCCCTTTCACACTGACTGACGTCACGGAGCATCTATGATGGCGATAGAAGCTGTACTGGAACAGTATGGGAGACATCTGTATCCGTAACACCAGCTGTACTGAGCGTTACGTCTTGCCCTGAACGCAGCGTCCGTGTTACCTGCTGTTGCCTCCGTGGCTTTCAGAGACAAATACACAAACAGCCGCTCAGAAGGCTTCAGCTGTGGCTACCTGTCATCACCCTCCCCCGTTTCCCCCCGTTTCCCCCATTATCCTCTTTAGCAGGATGGTGACTTTCAGGCTTTTTCCAGGTTTTGTGTGTTTTTTTTTTTTTTTTACCCCTATTTTTTACCCCCTACTCCAACGAAAGTTCCAGTTTTCTCTCCATTATCTCTCCATTATTTTACCTCAGCTATTTCCGTTTATTTTAAGAAAAATAAACATCATTACCTTCAGTCCTTCAACATTTTGGGAATGGAGTTGACAATGTTGTCTTCAGTAGGGATGCGTATTTGCAGATAGTTTCAAAACAGTTTCAATGTGGAGAACACAAAAGCAACAAAAGTATAATCTTGAGATGCTTTTCGGTCATAATTGTATGAAAAATTGCCGATTTACATTACCTCAAAATATTGCCCATTTGTCAAACTCTTTGGAGCCAGAAGGCATTTCTCTTTAAATTGGGAGCATAACCCCTTTGCTCATGATCCTACACGTGCTGTAACATGCACACACACACATTCATAATCATACCAGTGTGTGATTGTAAACATTAAGGCCTATTAAATTTACGCTGTTTTGTTTTGAAACAAAAAAAATTCTGATTTGATATTCTAATTTGTCTGAACTATGTTTTGCTGTAGACATGTATCAGTCAAAGACATTTTTTTTAGTTTCTTTTACTTAAATTCAGTGCATCTTCTCTGCATTTTTGTACTGTGAGCAAAATAAAATATTTGGATTTGGAATATTTGAATAAATAGTTCCATTCTGTGATAATTTGAGTGATATTTATATATATATATATATATATATATATATATATATTTTTTTTTTTTACCAAATATGTTTTCATTTGTCTGACTTTCCACCTTTTGTAAAGAGCATAAATCTCGAAATACAAAGAGAAATCCTCAGATCTGTTAAGAAATGCATGTCATGATATTCATGATATTAAAAGGAATAGCTTTATAATTCTCCTTCAAGAAAAACAAACAACAACAAAGAAAAAAAAAGTCTTTTGTATTTCAAAGCATCTTCAAAGTTGGTATTTTCTCCAAATGCTAAGTGTTTAGTGTATGAGCATTGCGTGTGTGGTATTTTTTTAATGCATACAAAATTACAGAGTGCTTGTGGTTGTGTGTCTGTGTGGGTGTTCTTGCTACTTGTTTGTATAAGTCTTGTACATGTGTGTGTGTGTGTGAGTGAGAGTGTGTGTGCGCATGCAACTGCACCTGCAAGCGTACACCAGTCTATATTAGACGTGGGAAAGGTGTCTGACTGGTAACTGTGTGTTTTCCCACAGGAGGCCTGGGATTCTGGTGCTTATTAATGATGCAGACTGGGAACTCATGGTGAGGACTGGGAGCCAGGCTCACTGCCGGACGGTGTAGAGAGTGTGTGTGTGTGTGTGTGTGTGGCAACATGTGACAGCACACATCATATTAGCTGCTTTTTTAATCTACCTGTTCTGTTTCCAGGATACATCAAGGCTTTTCAGTGTTAAACAATGCAACAGTGTTTATGTCTTCAGCCTGCATGGACCCTATAAACAAGGAAGAGGAAGAGTGTGTGTGTGCATATTAACTGATAATCCAATTGTTTTAGTTTTTTTTAAAGTAAGTTAATGTGAATGTGGAAGCAGCAGTAAGACAAGTTTCTCCTCAGTCTTATATGGACGCACATTTACATGCACACAGTCTAAATACTTCAATTTGAATCTACTGATTCAATTACAGTACACAGGATGCAAATAAAGTGAAAAGTCTTTCATCGTTTGGACTCTAATGTGAACATATGAGTACACACACACACACACATTTGCATTACCATGCATACACATATTTCCCTTTGGCCCAACTTTGTCATATATATAGGTGTATATGATTGAATATTGAATATTTCATAAGGTTTGTGTGTGTGTGTTCTGGTCCTCAGGGGGAGTTGGAGTACCAGCTACAAGACCAAGACAATGTTGTGTTCATTTCCACTCTTCATGGCGGATAGAGAAACAGAGAAACAAACACACACACACACACCTAACAGATCCACAACATAGACTCAGCCTTTTCTCCACCTCCTCTACACTCTCTTTTTTCCCCCCACATCTTAACAAAACGTCGCCCCATTGGCTGCTGTGGATCTGTCAGCCAGCTGTGTGTCAGACGACTGGGAGGTGATTGATGTTCCTCCGCAGGAATGAGCGGAAATTCAGAGATGTTTACAAAGAAAAATGTGGGAGCTACGAGATTAAATTCCATGGACTTTTGTGTAAAGCTCAATTTTTCAGCAATCTGCAGGACTGTGGTCGCACTGGTCAGTTTGCAGGTGTGAGTGTGTGTTTGTGTGTGTGTGTGTGTGTGTATACCTCGATGTCTCACCCTCTGTGTGCCTGAACCCCCTCTTTCAGACTGTTACTCTTAAAGAGAATAATAATATTATGTCCTGATCTTGAGGCTCAAAATGACCTCAGGTTCCTCCAGAATCAAATAGAAAAGAATAAAATAGGTCTTCTGTTTTTGGCTCCATTTGATCTCAAAATAATGCTTATTTCATTCTAAGTTGTATTTTTTTATTGTCATCTATAGCCACTTATGAAAGTTTTTTTTGTTTTTGTTTTTTGTTTTAAATACATATTCTGTACACAGAATAATACAGTAGATTAAAAGCTTTTTTAAACTTTTTTAGCAGAGTGCCTTGGATATTTTTTATTTTTACCCTAATTTCTGTTTTGACCAGATTATAAAGAACATAATATGAACATAATTATGACCAAAAAATACATTGAAATATGAAATTACAACCACAGCAGATCAGTTTATTCCCACTTTATTACTGCAATTTACTTTCTGTGATTTTATATTGTAGCCCATTGTCAAAGAGAGAGAATATACTAAGATTGAAATAAGTTTTTCCAAAATATGTAAATTAGGCAGGTTTTTATCCTGAATCCTGAACATTACCTGAGGATATTCAGTCTAGATGGGAGTGCCTGATACATAATTTTGCTTTGATTTCATTTTATTTTATTTTATTTTTTCAAATTTCTATTTTTTAGTTGCAAAGAAAATAGGAAAATTACAAATGAATAGGAATATTTAGTTCTGATTGAATCTATTGTTGAATAAAAGTATTTCATTACCTCCACTCTGAATTGTAATATTGCAGAATAAACTGTTTTTTTTTTCCTGATGAATAATTAATAATTGTTCAATGTTGAAGTAATTGCTGCCAATGTTATGATTTAAATTTTCCAATGAATATTGTTTTATATTTTCTAAAACCACAGCATCCATGTCTGCTCTTCAACAGCTGTGAGGCTCGTGTTGACGACCCAGCCATAAAGCCTAAACGTATACAGGCCTCTAAAGCTCTATTTTGGCTGCAAGAATCCCAGACTTTGCATCACCCTATGCCGCACACATTACCATAACGCTTTACTCAATTAGGATTTTACATCACGCTTCGATAATTCCTGGTGATAGCCTATATCTGATCGATTTAAGCCCAGCTCTGTGATCGGATTGGAGTTTTAGGGTGATTAGACGGGACTTGAGGGACTATTTACCTCCTGTAGCCCCCCTCAGACGGAATATTCATAAGAGAGGGGGTGGAGGGGGGAGGACCACAGGACCACTGCGGGAGGTCGAGGTCTAGCCTCCGGGCTGCCCTCCCCTGAGCGCCCGGGGCGACCTAAAACCTTTTCTCGGTTGTGGAGTCCGATTTGCAACGGGAAACCGGCTGATAATGGCCGGTAGAAAGAAAATGCTAATAAGGCTGCGAGGGGGTTAGAGAGGGAGTGAAGGGAGAAAACCTAGTGTTACTGTGTCAGCTAGTGCTGTGTGTGTGTGTGTGTGTGTGTGAGAGAGAGAGAGAGAGAGAGAGAGACCTTTGCAGAGTGGGTTTGAGAAGCAATTATCAAACACAATTCAAACTGTGAATCTGAAAAGAGCCTAAAATAAACCGATTTTGTCAGAGAACCTTTTATTCCTTTTTTTGATTAATAAAGAAATGTTTTTGGCGTGTATATAGGCTTTGCTAATTTCATTAGGCCTACATTTTAAATGTAACTATTGCTTGAATTGAAGTTATTTCTACAAAATAATAATTAAAAAATAATAATTTATCAAAGTCTATCTACAGGCCTATGTCGCATTTTTAAAGTATATTAGCCAATATCTATAAATGTTTTCTGTGATGATTTATTATCAGTATGTTGCATGAGATTCCATATTTACCATTTTCCATATTTCGTTTACAAAGAAGCATTAGGCCCACACACCCTATTGATTTTCGATACTCTTTACTAGTTGTTTAGCCTTAATCTTTAAATTTATTGGCGAATGTGGATAGATCAGCTTATGTCTAGGCTGGCGTTATATGCGTTGAGTTGTAAACACATCAGCCTTTAACTTTTTTGGGGGGGTTGGAGGATGGGGGGTGGGGGGGTCTTATTTGCTTTGCTGACGCAGCCCTCCACCACAGAGTCTGGGTCTGGACCATTAAATGGGTCTGCACAGTGTATAATATCCACGGGCCACAGCCTCACAACTGCAATGACTGACTGCTCAAGAGATGATGGTGGTGGGAGGAGGAGGAGGAGGAGGAGGAGGAGGAGGGGAGGGGGGGGGGGGGGGGGTAATCCCACCATGCATCTTATTGTACCTAGCCTTTATATCTTCAGATATCAGATGACACACAGGTACACTGTATAACCGCCTCGTGACAGTGCTGACTGTAGGTCCGCATCATCTTCAGGTTACAGCAAAGCAGTAAAAGCGGTAAATAAAAAAAATGTGAAAGCTATAACCTGCAGTCTGAGGTAAACAGTCATAAGGAAAACAATCACCAGTATGAACAAAAACCTGTTATATTTTTAGATAAAAGCATTGATTTTTGTTTTTTTGTTGTTTTGTTTTTCTTCCTTACAAACCCCTGTTTTCATATAGGCTGATTTAACTCAGTTTGATAGGCTACGTATGATGTAGGCTATAGTCTACTATGAATTTATATCATAAAAAAACAAAAGTGGCCAAACTGAGTTTCCCCTCCACTACATCCCTGCAGCAAAGTCAATACACATTTTGGCCATACTATGATTCGCCTTTGAGAATAACTCAGTTACGCTGTTAACATACAGCAGAAGGTTGTTGTTAATTATTCCTGTTTTGACGCAATCTTGTAGGCTATACTGCAATTATAGAGTGACACCTGCCTGTTCCCCTATATGCTACAAGCAACTTAAACCATTTCCCTCTTGACATAAACTGCTGTCATATTGCTCCCCTTAGTTTTCTGTTGCTCCCGTGTAACTTAGTTTATCTCGTGCTGAGACTCAAGTCATGCAGACTGGATGCAAACAAAGATAATAACTGTAAAAATTAACAACTCAGGTTGCATGAATTCCAATGAACAGGCTCAGTCGGAGTATGTCCAAACGACTAGGCCCTAACACTGCACTAGGCCTACTCCAGTATCAACACCCCAACCCCCCTAAAAAACTCAAAGTACGACCATAATCGAAGTAACACAATTAGATTAAAGGTTTTGCACGGCCCATGTCAGTGTTTTCATAATCGCATTACGACATAAGTAGCCGTATTGGCGTGCATGTTAACGTGGCTGTCATATAACAAATTGATGACATGTTTATTTTGTCTTTATGGCAAATGTTAAGGCGAAACAAACAACGTAAATAATACGTTGTTATCGTGATATTTTGGCCGCAATTTGCTTTTTGCCAATTATTTTTTAGCATCCACTGCCACACTCAACATGTCACAAGAGTCAACTAGAATCTATTACAATATTTTAAATACTGATATTATTAAAAAGAGCTCTGAAAAGTTTACTAGTCTGCTAGGTTTATGAGAAACACATCCATAATATTAGGCAAATGTTTTTTAGAAACACACTCAAAAACATAGTAGGCTACAAATAATATAATAATTGATATCACTATTGTTGTCTATATTATACTGAATTGTAGGCTACCAACAGAATTGTAAAAAGACCCTCTTAAGAGAAAGATTGCATCAAGCCTTACAGTAAAGAGTTGCATATCGAAAATAACAGCATATCACAGCAGCAAACATGATGCACTGATTCCCTGTAATAAACCCTCATCAGGTTAGCTTAGTGCAACAAACACCAGTAAACAAGATGGCTATTTGTGTGTGTGTGTGTGTGTGTGTGTGTGTGTGTGTGTTTTGTTTAAAGGGTTAGCCTAGTGATAAAGCAAGAACGCATTTAAGAAGACTCCTTTTTATAATCATATAACAAGTTGGAAACTATTTGAATTGTAGTGTTAGATTACAAATTATATTAAATTGTTCGTCTTTTTTCATAACAGTAGTTATTTCAGCCATCATCATAATCCAAAATTAATGAACGGAGAAATGAAAAAGATAGCCTAACCACCAAATGGGCCAGGAAGTGTCCCACGTGATTCAGCAGGGATGCTGTTTAGCTCCAGAGATTTGGCAGTAACATCATCACAGGCTCTCTTCGATGCCCTTAGATTACTTTTTTCTTTTTTCAACAACATTTTATATTACCTTCGATAAACGGCCTCTGAAAATGACACGTGTTTTGCTTCAGAAACACCAAATGAGTATTCCTAAATTTTCCAACATTTTTAACTAGGGTAATACTCTATCAGTCGTTAAGTACCTGCAGGATGCACTTTGGGCTATAGCTACAAAGCCATATTAGCCTAGAATAACCTATAATGACCTTACTATACCCCAAGCCATTATTTAAGAAACCATTTTACAGTCTCGTGTAGTTTTAGGCGCCTGCCTTTTCAGTTTCATTTTCTCTTCATTGATTATTTAATTAATTTATCTGATAATATCGTCCTGTTTGTAGGACTGGCCCATCTTGACCACAACATGCATCTCTCCTCCTTCAGTGCAGGCCTCAGTCTGTGGGGAGTCAAGTAACTGTTTTGTACAATTTGCCAAACACAGTCGATACATCAATGCTTCCAGTCGATATTTGCCATTTAAAACAAACAGTCTTGATTAGATTTTCGACAAAGTGTAAATACCAATCGGGCCTACCAAAACGCACACGGCGAAAAACACATTACATGAGGCAGAGTAAGGTTTCCTCCACTTTATTGGCCCAGTCCCGTGTCCTTTTCTACATAACATGCAGATTGGGATTTGTTTCTTACCTTTACTGTGACAGTTACAAAAGAAACGAGATTATAGGCCTACCTAGCCTTGTTTCTTGAATGGAGGCCTATATTCTTGACATGGCGCTTGGCCACAGACAGCAGAGATGAATTGGAGTCTGCAGCAACAGATGTCCATACACAATTCTTGGGGATGAATTTGACTTTACTCAAGAATTGCGTTTGGACAATCAGTCGCTAAAGACTCGGAATATGGTCTCCCGAAATTTAAGAAAGGGTTCAAGCATTTGATTATTTATCACAAAGGTGCAGGTGCAATTACTGTGGGCCCATGGGTGCACCTGTTCCGACCGCCTGAATACTCTTTGACAATGTTGATGTGTAAAAATCGAGTATCTTCGATTGAGGAGCATCGAAAAGTGTTGTAAAGTTTTTTTTTGTACAAGAGAGAGAGGGGGAGTTGCAGCACTATGCATTATTTTTGACATTCTCATTGGTCAGCATTGCCACATGGATTTGTCTGCCCCCCCCTCACAAAATAAGCCTCTCACTGTGTAGGCTACATTGAGCCATGACAATAAGTTAGAATACAAACCTAGGCTATTTCTCAAGATACAATTTAGTGCGATGGATAATAATCAAATGTAGCCTGCTGCTATTTGCCTGCAAACGACATGCTAATTTCTTGAACACATCCCCACATCAAATGTCGGGAATAAGTTGAACCCACAGGCCTCTTGGGCTATTCATCACGTTTTAAGAAAGTCCATCTTTTCTGTAATAGTTTGATTAAGCATACGCTCACTGGCTTGAATAGGCATAAAGACCCTAGAAAGCATTGTTGCAGTTACCATCACTGTTTGAAAGCATCCTGAAATGCATGTACCCTATTTCCTCATTTCTTTAGGTTAGCTTCTCCCATCTCTCCGTGCCTTTATAATCATGAAAACACAGGGTGCTATAGACGTAAAGTTAACCCCAAGTCTCTTCCTATATTTCTGGGGCCTTAAGATGGCTGAATGGCCATTGCATCTTAAAGTAAAATGTCACCTTCTTTGGTACACCAAATAATCTGTTTAACTGTCTCGAAATAGGCGGCGTTGATATCAAACAAATAGCTCAACAAGACTTTCTTTCCTTTCAAAGTCCGAGATGACGACGCCAGGAAAACGTTTCGCCATTTCTGCACCTGTGTAGTGTCATCGATATAGGGAAAGACTGTTCAGTTCTGGCGCCTCAAGATGCACACTGGGTTTCCATAGCCACGGATATAAAATACAAAAAATGCCCCTCTCTTTGAAAGAAAAAAGACAAGGATTAGTTTGGAGTGTGTCTTCCCGTCTCTCCTCTGGTGGGTTGTAGCTGGTGATGAAATCGAGGATAAAAAAGGAAACCCGTTAGTTCCCGTTAGTGCGTCCTTGGTTCAATTCCCACGACGTGTGTTTGCCGGATCTCTTTGCTCCGTCCAAATGCCCCCCAGTGAAGGATGATGACAAAAAAAAGAGGATGAGGAGCAGGAGCAGCGGGTTCCGTAGACTCCCCAGCAGCCGCGGACTGGACAGACGCTCCTTGTGGGTCTCGCGGAGAGGCTGTGTGCTGACTGGCTGACTGACTGACTGGATGTCTCTCTGCCCTCCTGGCTTTTTCTTAGGCTGGTCCAACAATAACGCTGCGGCCGCGACGCAAGGCGGAAAGAGAAGTGGAGAAGGTCTTCGCTTGGTACTGAATTTGAATAACACCACGGGGTGATAAATGTCCATTGTACTGCTGAAGTAATGAATCTCCGCTGTCCTCTATGTCACGCACACACACGCACACACACACACACTCTCTCTCTCTCTCTCTCTCTCTCTCTCTCTCTCTCTCTCTCTCTCTCACACACACACACACACACACACACACACACACGCCAGCAGCTGCGATCGAGGGACCAGCAGCCCCTCTTAAAGACACAACAGCCCTATTTTCTACCCAAAAAGAGATTACAATCCCGACACTGTTTACTCTCTGACCGCACTGCATGACGTTTAGTGTTTCTCTTGTGCCCCCTCTCTTGTGTGAGCAAACTAGTGCAACGCTGTAACCAGGCACTTGGACATAAAGCAGTCCCTTCAATGCCATGTTCAGCCATTCTGCAGAAAGTGTAGCCTACTGTAGGCCTCTATACGAAGAGTTGGCCAGAGTGCCAGAAGATGATTGAATTATATGATGCTCATGTATCAGACGATTGATGGGGCGACAGCGGTGTTGTTGTTTTGGACATAGTTTTAGAATTTTCCCAATAAAAAAAGTCAGAAAGTAACTAAGAGGACAAGTAAATGGCTCTTTTCCGTTAACCTTAATTACGCGCAATGCATTATGCATGTGTCTCCCTGTAAACTCTATTTATCTATTCTGGATTTTTTTTGTAGCCGGTTTACTGACGGTTTAAAAATCCTTAGGTTCATGAATCTGACTGAAAATATCTGTCGCCCCCACTGATCACCTGATCCTATGAGTTATTTCAAATGCACCTGTTTAATTTACGGACAAGTGCACCTGGGTAAATTATGGACATAGTGACAAATGCGATTACGTTTTGTTTTTTTTACACGCAAAGAACAAACGGATGGCACGAATGCAATAAGCTTAGAGTCATATGTAAACACTATTTTGTGCGTTTGTTTGCACGCTGGCCCCAATGGCTACGTTTTAACACCTTGTAAATATCAAGTGTATTAAAGGCTCCACGCTTTGTTTTCATGCGTAATAATTTGGTATGGACCAAGTGAAAATGCCCCAAGACTCGGGCACAGTTAAGTGCGAAGCAGAGTCTAGTCCTGTTTCCCTCTGCCTCATAGGGAACAGGCATTTGAATCAAGCCCATCTTCAAGTCGCGCATATCAGCACTTTGGACTGCTGCATTTGCGCGCTGCAGCCTTTTGATGCTTACAAACGTTCCCCCCTCTCTCTCTCTCTCTCTCACTCTCTCTCTCTCACTCTCCCTCTCTCTCGCTCTCACTCTCTCTAATAAATCATCCTGGCTGATCCCGCCCCAGGCGCAGGGGGTCCTCCTCCTTAAAGCTCAATCCGTTTTTTCCTTTTCATCCCTCTGAAGATGCCGAGTTAACCTCTGCTGATCCGCAGGGCCAGAGCCCCTCTCAGCCCAAACCCGCCTTTCATTCATTCAGTCAGTCACTCATTCATTGCTCTTTTGAACGGTGAAAAGCAAACCCCTCCATCTCCTCTCCTCTCTCCCTCTCCGCCTTTTCACGTCTGACTCCTCCAGAGGCGGGAAACCCAGTAAGTCAAGAGGGTCTACTTTCACTCTCAGTGTGATCACCTGGGCTTCCCTCATTCATGAGTCATTACAGAGTATAAAATACACTCAGTTATGTGTATCAGTTCCACAGTTACTAGTTAACTTATTACATTGTAACAACATTTAACATATTGTTCATTTTCGATAGCTGCCTACATCAGAATTGTATTTTAATTAATAGACCTAATGCCTAAAATTGTATCTAAAGCATAAAGTGTCTGACAGCTCAACAAGTGATGATCAGTTGAATCTTTCAGGATACTTAATCCTTCTATATTGGTATTCAGGTGTTTCAGAAATGTTTTCAAATCTCTAATAAAAGTTTAGTGGGGTAAAAAAAAGAGATTATTCATTTTCAGGTCATACCTAACATTAAAAGACCAAATTATAGAAACAACTGCAAGTATGTTTGCTTTTTCAAAATGTTGTTTCTTAGTTCTTTCTCTGAAGTTATGCACAGAGTTGGCATTCCTTTCAAAGCTTCAATTAGTGAGAAACACAATGTTGAAAGGCAAAATTCTGCGACATTGCAACTTATAAAACAAATAAACCATTAAAGGATGTCAACTGCTGACACAGAAAAACAACTGCAACAGTATCCAGCATCTTCAGTTGTTGAATTAAGGCCTTTTAGCTCCGTAGCTTTCATGTTGGCTGTTAGTCGTGGTGGTGTATAGTAGGGGTGTGTGTGTGTACACACAGAAACAGTAGGGGACCACAGTGCTCTACGCAGGGGCCACTGTGCTTCCCTCCATTCACAAATCAATGTTTAACCCGCTGGCTAAAAGGCCTGGCAGGGGAGAGGGAGGCCCGGTCGGCGGGGTGGGCTATGAAACCGTCCCGTCGAGAGATGGAGAGGAGAGAGAGGACAAAGGGAACAGGGGAATCCTTTAAATAAACCTCCTCTGGTGAAGGCATCTCCTCCCCGCTGCTAGGGCATGGCTATAGAGGATGGACAGCAGAGGAGAGAGGTTAGAAAGAGGCAGAGAGAGAGAGAGAGTGAGAGAGAGAGGGAGAGAGAGAGAGAGGGGCAGGGAATGCTGTGGCAGGGAATGTCATTGAAATTTATAGAGGGAAGCATGGTTAGGCAATGTATAGAGGAAAGGCACAGAGCATGGAGTTAGACAAAGAGAGAGCTAAATAGGAGGGAATAGTATAGAGCAGGGTTGATGTGGATAGAGCAGAGGAACACTAGTAACTCTGAGTCCTCCAGCCCTGAATTTATCCTGCAAATATATATTTTTTGTAGATCTTTTAGTAGACTTTCTAAACAATTCCTCATGAGGGGGCAACAGTGCACTAGTGGGACATTTGTACTTGGATACTGACAGCTTGGATGTAGTGGAGAAAATGTTAGAGATAGGCAGGGAATGTGATGCAAAACCATGGGCATTATAAGGGATGGGTAGTGAATGTAGGGAACCAATTACATAAAGGCATGGATAAAAAGAACTATGGCATGCTGTACAAATCCATGACACCATAACACACAAGGAAAACATTTTTAGCTTTCATTATGAATTGATTCTTTATCCCCTAGCCTTATATAAACAGAATAATTCCCTTTTTGCTCATCCATTTCCTTCCTGCAGTTGGTGCTGCCAAAGCTGTAGTGTTGCCTGTGGGTGACAGCTTTAAAGAGGTGGACATAGTTGCGGGGCATAGAATGAGAAAGCACAGAAAAAGACAAAATAATCCTTCCAAAATCTCATATCTCCAACTGATCTATTTTCCACTGGATTTGACGGTGGGCAACATCTAACATGTTAAGCAAATGACCCAGAGAGCAGATCAAACCACTAACAATGCATTGTAAAATAATAAAAATACACTTGAATCAGTGGTAAAAACAACAATTCTTTCTGAAAAGTTTACTTCTCACAGTTAAGAGGTTTCCTTTGGACACTGACGAAATGTTGGAGTGTAAGAAAGTTTTAATACTGTGGTGAAGATCTGTAGCATTAGAGGTAGATGCATCTAGCTAGAGAGAGAGAACTGGGGAATCACCATAATGTGTGAGATAGAAACAGCTATTATTCTCATATAAATATAAATACAAGACCTAATGTGTCCTGCTCTTTTCTCAGCTCAATACACACTCCTATTCCCCCACACACACACCTCCCACCACACACACACACACACACACACACACACTCCTTCCCCCTCCAAGCATGCCGCTGCCTAAACATCCCCCAGAATTCTTTGACAGTGGCTGCGCTGTTGCTTGGCAACGAGGCGACGGACAGCGTCATCCTGGGAGTAGCAGAGAAGATGAGAGGCAGAGAGAAAGTCTACACTAATCTCACCATGACTTTCTACTTAATGGGTACAAGGATCTTCACAAAATGTCTTGCAACGTCAACATCTGAAAATGTGAAGAATAAAAACGCACAAGTAAATGCACGCTTGTGAATGTGTAAAAATAACTCAATTTTGAATGTGGGACACATTTACATGATTTGTGTTTGCACATAAATATTTTGAAAAGTTTTGCCAAAAGTAGATGCAAATGTGTCCATATATATAAAAAAAAATCTTTGATCAAATAGAGCTACATTTGTGAGGACATAAAAAAGATTTGTAATTGTACATCTAATAGCTTCTGTGAACGTGGGGAAAAAAATACAGATACAACTCCATTTTTAATGGTGTACACTTTTACAAGAACAAATTTTGGCACAGATTTCTCACAGCTATCTCATTAGACAATGGGAAAGCTGGATTTGACCTAGTTTTTGGTTATCCAGTTGGGGAGTGATGTGGTCGAGCGTTGTGTGGCTGCCATTTTCATTAGCTTCATCTTAGTACCAAAGTTTACTTTACTTTGTTAGCACTGATAGCAGAAACCTTAGAAATAAAAGGGATAAAATCATGGAAAAGCAGTGGTGCCATCTAATAATGTGTTCTCGCTCTCTTGTCTACATTAGAACATAAAACAACAATTAAACAAAGAACATTATAGGTGTTCAACTCACTCTAGAAATATAAATTATCCAGGGACATCCCTTCACTGAGGCAAACCACCCAGTATCGCCCTTAAAATACACTGGGATTGAAGGGTTGACCTCTGGAAAAGGAGGATAAGAGGGGATCCTGATGAGATTATAAAGATAGAATCTTTCTGTATCTCATGTTTCAGAACATCAACACCATTTGGCCTGAATGTGGAATTCAAACACAGACTCTTCCTCTAAGTTCTTATAGATTTGTCAAGACCTTGTAAATATGTATCTGTTGTCATTGGCAAGAATGCAGTTGAATATACTTGATTTTTGTGGCCACCTTAAATAATATTGGTCATATGGTTGATGGATGTCTGATGACTGCATATTGGCCTCTTAAGACGGTGGAGAAAGTGTTGTAATCATCAACCAAGACAGTCCTAGTTGATTGAGTCCGAGATCACAAAGCAGGTGGGACCAAGTCCAAGATCAACACCAGAACAATTCAAACGTTCACTGAGACCAAAAAATGAATATTATGCAACTACGTTTAAAAATGCTACATTAAATAATTTATACAATGGCATGCAATCATTTTCCATCCAGAAGGTAAAGTGTTGCGTAGCTCAAAGCAGCAACAGTCCCAGCAGAACGTTCATCATTCCTCTGACAATTTATTGATTCAACGTTAAGCTAAAACAAAAATAATTACTTCATTTGACAACATAATTCTATAAAAGTCATGAAAAACACCAGCTCAGTCAAGCACATGATGGGTGGTGTTGTAACTTTATAAACCTGTCATTAACTTGTTCGCCCCAGCATTATGAATTTGACAACCTTGTCACTAGCTATAGCCATGCCAACAACAACAGAGGAAACTAACTGATTAGCTCCTACTTAATATGCACTAAATCATTGTTGGGAGAGGAATAACTAACAGAGTGGAAAAGTGACTTTGTGATTTCAAGAGAGACCCATGTCTGAAACCAAGACGAGACCAAGAACCCATTGGTCTGAAGAACTGTCCTGAGATGAAGAACCATCTCAAGAGCTACAACTCTAAATTAGATATATTTTTACATCATGTTCTTGAAAAGGATAGTACAGCAAACGTTAAGATGAAGTGAAATGCCTCTTCCAATAATGAGACCCAGTATGCATGTGTTGCCATAGGTGTGCTAGAGGTTACCCATGGTGCAATGTTGCTTTACACACCAAATTGATTTTCCTTCCTGTGATGAGAGGCAGGACCATGCTGCCTGTCCTTGACCAACACACAAACTTCAGCAGAGAAAATGTCATTACAGGAAAAAGTAAATAATCTGACACACTCAACACAGTTATGACTGAAGAGAAATGAAAAGCGTCGTGACTGATAATTATCACGAGGAAAAGACTCAGTCAATGCACTTAAATGTTGACACATGGCCTGTTTGAGTCATGAAGTGAGCTACAGTATGTGTTTTGGTAATACAGAATGAACAATGATTTTATTCCTGGTCCCCCCCACCCCACATACACACACACACACACACCCCTGAGAGATGGGAGTGAGCGGTGACTGAAATTTATTGATATGAGCTCATGCATTCTCATGTTACCCATTAAGCTGACACAGCACTCCAACATTTTAAGGGTGATGGGTGATAAGCATTTACTTTTGGTGCTAATTAGTCCTAACTACATTTCTGATACAATGATATACGACACGTATGACTTAGATGATTTAGATGCACTTTGAAATCATCTCGTCTGTGATGGCTGTGTTTTTTCACGATCATGCCAAAATGCCATGGCCCCCGCTGCTGCTAGAGGTCTGAAACCCATAAACATCACCGCTTGACATCTTATTTTCAGAGCTCTTTCCAGCCATTTTTATTTCTATTTCCTCTAAATTATTCTAAATTACCACTTGGCTCCAAATTACTCTGAGGCAGCATGTAGTGCATGGTTGTGGCAAGTGACAACAAGGAAATAAAACTCCCAATTCTGAAACCTCAGCAGGGGCATGATGATTCAAAACTGTATTAATAACTGAAACTCTTTTTTTACACTTTTTTATTATCCTTTATCCTATCAATGTAATGCATAATGCCTCAGACTAATTTAGATCTATCTATCTATCTATCTATCTATCTATCTATCTATCTATCTATCTGTCTGTCTGTCTGTCTGTCTGTCATATCATATATCTATCTCCCACTTATTTGACCTCAACCACCCTTCCTCCCTTCTGCCCCGCCATCGGAGCAAATGCTTTTCAGGTGCTCCTTCCAGCATTTTTGCAGCATTTCTGGCTGTAAATTACTCTTAATTACCACCTGGCTCTAAATGACTCTGAGGCAGCATGCAGTGTTTGGGGTAATTGATCACAAGTAAACAAGGGTCCCATAGGATTTAAACATTATTATTTGTTTATTCAAAAATAGTACAGAGAAAACAAAGCTGCCTCAGCTGTACATCCCAATTTTGAAAAGCTGGCAGGAACATGATGATTCAGAGCTGGATTGAACTGGACTGAAGCAATAATGTAGAATCAAAATGGGTGTTTAAGAGAGCGACCAGAAAATAAGACGTTTAGAGTCTGGTGATGTTTTGGGGTTTCAGACAACTAGAGCTCATATCAAAACACAACAAAACAGACAAAACAGTATGTGGCCAAAACAATTACCCAGAAAAGAATCAACTTGTTGCATAGCACAAATTATAGAAACAATAGTTTTGTTTTTCAGCCAAAATCCAAAATACCACAGACTGCAAAGACTTGTGTCATTGTATGACCTACTGTACAGGACAGTTCATTTCCAGAGAAAGGTAAAATAATTGTGTGCTATATATTGCAGAAACCGCATACCACAGAACAATCCTTCATTTGACTGACACTTGCAATTACACTCCTGATTTCGGGGCCTGTTACACAGAAAGCTGCAGTGGGATGTCCCTTCCCCCTCCACATAACATGAGACTTTAACACTGCAAACAGCACATGTGTTCTTGATCGCTTTCCTGAGACCCCTTAACACCATCTGTCAACATTTCCATGTCTATGTACAATAGTCACTAATGCTAATAATTCTCTGTGAACAGCTTCATTATTGTAATTCTTTTGGTTATTATGGGGACTCTGTTGGTCACAGCCCATCTCATTTGAAACTGTTGAAACTCCCAAAAAATGCCACTGCAACCCAAATCACTAAACTGACTTTAAACTACAGCAGCAGGAAAGTAGATGATGCGCTAAGGATGAACTCTAAACATCTCATTATCGTGAGTTTTTCCCTGTTAACAAAATCCTTCGACTTCACTCTCCCTCTCCACATTAGACTGTAAGGCTAATTTAGACAAATAATCATCTTCAAAATGAGTATCATCCTCCTTCTTAATCATCATCATCCTCCTCATCATCATCATCATCATCATCATCATCATCATCATCATCAATACGAAAATATCAGCTGATATCACAACTAAAAATGAATTACTGTAAATTGATTTTTTTTTTAAATTTCAATTAGATGGATTAATCAAAACTTAAAAAGGTGCTTCAATGCGCTTTAAAAAAGTGCATCAGTGATGATCTGTTTCATACTCATGAAAACACATAATTTGTATGAAATCATGCCTGTATCATTGGTCTCATAATCTAATTACTTCATGCAATAGTGCCAAAGTATTCATTCTGAGCATCAGTGTCTTTGTGCTGACCAAGTGGTGTGGCTTAAAGACTGGACTTGACACACACAGGTCATTTTTTTACTGAAGCAATTCTGCTTAAGTGCTTGGGTCAAACGGCAGTATTGGCCACCTGGGGTAAAAAAACGCCAAGCCCACTGGCCTGGCAGTCAATTTATCTATACTGCTGCCGGCTCCAAAACATCCTTCCTTCACACTGTCCATTGTGTCCTGAAATAGGGCATCTGTAAGGTCGAGTCGTAATGGTTTACACATAATAGGATTAAAGTTAGTTGATTCGAGAGAAAATGGTAACTATAATCTGTTGCATTACGTTTGTTACGTAATGTGCAACATGGTACACATGGTAAACAGAAACACAAATAATTTTGAAAAACAGTATGTGCTCACTTGCTGGATTAGTCAGACACGTTATTGAGCAGAAAGAAGAAATGTTGATGAAAAATGCAGACGCAAATATAGTTTTAAACAAAATTACAGATCTTTGTGTCAAAATCATTTAAAAAAAGTTACTTAAAACAATTATACTACATTTGCATTAACCCAACAGATTATGTCACTGACTACAATTTTATGCAGGTTATCAGTAATTTCTAAAATTGCATATTTAGTAACCTTACCAACCCTTCAAATGCGTACTCTGCTAGGTAAAAAATACCACACTAACTGCTCAGAAAACTACATATTGTCGCTGTCAGGTGAAAACCTTGTATCTCCAAGATGTCAGTCTTGTTTTTAGCTTGTCCACCATGCATTTTTCAGCTTATCCAGTGGGGTTTGAACGGGTTTCATAAGCCCAAGGGATCATAGAATTTTCTCAACCCATGCAAAATAATGTAATCGTTCAATTGCAGTTAAAACACGATATCAACAAAACTACCAAGATTTTCACACAACAGCAGCAATATACTGTCGGTGCAAAGAATTGATCACTGACTCAATGGCAATAATTGATTTGACAGTCTGTCAGTGTTTCTCATACTATGGTATGCGGGGCCAGAGCTGATAGCACAACTACACTAAAGGCTGTTTGGGATGTAAGAGCTCAGATACACACTGTAGGAATCCTTAAACTGTAGTACTGTTACATCCTTGAGGCAGACAAGATGACTTGGGTGGAGGGGGGGGGCGAGCAGACAAGAGAGAGTGAGTTTGCTCTTGCTGCTGAGTAAGAGGGTCTGTGCCATGGCTCAGACCCTGAGTGACAGGTATTGACCCGTCCAGCCAAAAGACGTCTCTGTGGGAACACTATTGATTATTGCCACAGCAATAAAGGTCCCGGAAGCTTCTGAGAATGTCACGACTCTATGCTGCCTACCGGCCCTAGCCCCAACACACGCACACACACACACACACACACAGACATGTAAAGACACGCACACTCTTACTATCACACATCCTAACCTACAGCCACTCGTTCTCTCGCGTTAACTCTCAAAGCATTTTGATTTGGTGAAGAAAAGATAAGAGAGAGAGATTGGTGGCATAGTGACTGGGTTTGGATGTGCATTTGTGAGTGTGTGTGTGTGTGTGTGTGTGTGTGTGTGTGTGTGTGTGTGTGTGTGTTGGTGGGCCCCTGGTAGACCCACCCCCCTATGCTTTGAGACAGGGTAATCAAGTCAATCAAGTGAAACCACCCCACACACACCAACCTAAAATAACTTTGCGTGCCCTCCCGTTTATCCAAATCCCCTCTTTTTTCTTTATTCTTTGTCTCACTCTTTCACTCTCACTCTCTACTCAAACACAAATAAACACTTTTCCCTCTCTCTCTGTCCTGCTCTCTGCTCAACACACTGAATGATTTCTTTCCCCGCTCTCTTTCCCTTTTCCTCTCTCTCTCTTTCTCTCCCTTTTGCTCTCATTCACACACACATCCAGAAACACCCACCCACCCACACACACCCACACACACACACACACCATCTCCACCCTTGACCTAGCTGTGAAAAGTTAGTGCACCCGAGGTTGAACTCTCCCAGATCTGCTCCTGCCACAGACGCTGGGAAAGTGCCACTGAAATTAGTGTGTATGTGTGTGTGTGTGTGTGTGTGTGTGTGTGTGTGTGTGTGTATGTGTGTGTGTGTGGCAACTCTCAGGGTGTCATGAATGGGAGAGATTTGACCCTCAACCCTTGACCTGTCCAGAATACTCCCCCTCCACACACACACACACACACACACACACAAACCCCCTTCACCCAACTCTACTATTGTCAGCCATGATTGCCATCGTCTATTCATAAAGCCCTCCAAAAGAGTCAAGGATCCTAAATTCATTTTAGATCACTTTCCTTATTGTTCTCCCCTCTCCTTTATGCCTGTCCTCATATATCCCTTCTTCTTCTCTCTCTCTCTCTCTTTCTCTTTTTCCCTTCACGCCGTTCTCCTGATTTTGCTCTTTTCACACAGTCGTGTCTGCCTCAACTCCTAATCATGAATTTTCACTCACTTCTTGTATAAACAATGAGGATTAATCAGAGGTAGAAAGTACCTAACGACTCTATTTACAGCACTTGGAGAACAAGTTGTTTATTTAGGATCTTGGATTTGATGTTGTGTTTTATGATCTAGATTGTCTAGATTATCTAGTTTATCGTTGCAGGGTGTCCTTTATATTATAAAAGGAAGTTACATTGAGATAAATTAATTTTGAAGAAAAATACTTAGATGTTTGGCAAACACCACCAATAAACTGGTAGCCTATTGACTAAATCTCTCTGGAAATAGACTAGAATGGACCGGGCTCTTGTGTTTCTATTTAGCTTTTCTTTTGATAGCAATCCTGACAAGAGTTGTTTAAGGCAGGGGTTCCCAAATTGGGGTCCAGGGACCTCCAGGGGTCCTTCAGGAAGTTCCAGGGGGTCCCCAGCAAAATGAGGAATAGTTTAGCAGCTGTAACAGCACTAGCACTATAACAGGCTGTATAAGCATGACTGTTCATAGGTTTCACTGTCTCCATCCCACTTACAGCAGGAAGTTATGCAATTCAATCAAAACTAACTATAAAATGTTCTCAGATTGGGTTCCTGTGGACAAAGTCTTATCAAATGTGGGTCTTAGGGTTTAGTGTGTATCTATCTGGGGATCACTGACACTGAAAGGTTTGGAAACCCTTGGTTTAAGGTCAAGGGCTTCAGTCATTTAGCTTGTATTATGGACCTGCTCTTGGTCCAAAGCTTCCCTCTGCTGGTGAGTCTTTGAAACTGCTAACAGAATAAAAGTAGTGTAGACCACAAACTGTATGATTTTAGACTGCAGCTTTTTCTATTATGTAAATTGTGAATGTTTTCAGCAAACATACATAGCATACAGTAGATTCTTACCTTAATCGTCACAGATGTGTCTATAAATGTAAACGGGTATACCGTGGGCTGAATGCCAAGTTGATGAATGTACCAAGACTAATGAGTGTGTTAATAAGTTATAAGGATGTAACAGGCAGAAAAGTGCTGCAGTAGCCTAATGTATTTGTTACAATGTGACAATCACTTGACATTGTTACAAGGTATTCTTTTTTTTCTTGTCATTTTACACATTTAGAGATGAGATCTGTATTTGTGGAATAGTTCACACACTTACTTCGCCTGTCATAACTAGTAGACTATCCTGGTATAAAATATCGGCTAAATTAGATGAGGATAGCGCCTTTTGAGGAAAACCGTAGCCTAAATTAATGCGTTTCTGAAAATGCTTTTCTTGATTTTAGATATAGCCTAGGCTACTTTATATAGGCCTACTGGTGGTTTGTGATTGGGGAAATGCCACAGTAATTGCTGGAGGCCACAGTTTACCCACCTTTTTAATTACTACTAGGCTACATCACTGGGCGAGATATGTCTGCGGAGGTTTATGAAAGACTAGAGCCTGGACCGGATTATCCATATATCGCATCGGGCGAGTGCCCAGGGGCCACCAGCCAAGTTGCTTTGTTGGGGGGGGGGGGGGGGGGGGGGCCACCACACATTCAAACCACAATTATACCTTTATAAGCTTTGTCATATTTTTTCTTTATATATTACTCTCTGGGGGGAATACATACGCGGCCAAAATTAACCTTCCTTCGATACTAAAAAAAGAATATGCATAAAGAGAAAGAATGAAAAGAAAGAAACAGAGTGCGAGGGTGTCATGGGGCCGGAACGCAATCCGGGAGTGAATCTGACGCGTTCCGGTTCTGAAAAAAATACAGAGCAATCAAAATTTGGTGGCTTAAACAACTGGTTTGGATAGTTTTTACACCAACTTTGCCGGCTGGGCGGTGTTTGGACCCTCGAGCCAATCACAGTGCTTAAAAACGCGATCCCCGCCCAACCGGGAAGCTGTGCCACGTTAAACAAACTCACATCAAATAACAGCGAACACCGGCACAGTTTAGTTTGAGCCAAGGAGCTGACAGGTTGTGTTGTGAAATCAGCAGCAAGGACGGTTGGTGTCCGGCCGATTGTGGTGGGCTGGTCTGGACAAAAGTCCAGGTCCATCCCATCCCATTGTCTCAATGTGCTTCTCCTTTCACTCTCTGCAGTTCCCACTGTCACATCAACTCACCTGAAGTGACTGTTTGCTGCAGTTATTGAGCTTGCTTTATTTTGTGGTATGTGGGGCCTTGTCTGTGGTGCTGAAGTTGCATTAGATGTCTGTGTAATGATTTTTTTTTTTTTTTTTTTGTATTATGATTTTTTTAGTCATGCTATGTAACGGTTTGGCATTAAGTCTTCATTCAGGCCTTTGAAAATGTATGGTGGAAACAATGATTTTAGCATGGTGTCTTTGATATGAGTTGCATTCAAATTTAATACAGTAGGCTATGTGTAAAGCCTAAAATGGCATTTGTAGGCTCAAGTCAGTCTATGGTGTAAAGTAATTTGTTGGTTAGTAGGCTACATTGTCTTACATTTGTCTGCAGTATGTGTGTTGAGCCTGTATTGTTTAAGTAAATATAAATGTATGATCTTTTTTGGCATAGTAAATTTCACTTTTTTGCGTGTCAAGTGGACTGAGGGGGGCACTTCAAGTGACGTCACCCTAGGGCACCACATTCTGTTAATCCGGGCCTGACTAGAACCAGGCCAAAAAACACGCCTTCATCCCTGGATAACATTCTGGTGGTTTTCTGGTGCAATGGACCAATTGCGGAAGTTGTAATTTAAAACTCTCTCTCGCTGACTGGGCTTGGATTTGGGCTTGGAAAAAGCGAGCAGGCTTGAAAAAGGGGGGTTGAAAAGTTGGGAATGCCCTTTCTCTTGGAGTGCTGACGCGGACAGAGGCGAAACGGGCTGAAGCGCCGTGGATTCATACCAGCGTCCACCATGTTACTTTGGTTTCTACTTTTGGGGGCCTCTGTTTGTCAATCAGAGGGTTACTTTTCGGAGGAAAAATACCCGGAGGAGTCGAAAATGCAGCCGCCTACGGTTGTGGTCGCTATTATAGCCAGGAACACCGCTCACTCCCTGCCGTACTACCTCGGAGCTTTGGAGCGGCTGAACTACCCCAAAGATCGCATCTCTGTGTGGTGGGTTCCCGTGGATGGATACTCTGTGGATTGCATGCCGGGCTATTTGTAGAGGTCCCTTTTTATCTGACTAGCAGCCGTTCAAAAGGTCAATCGCATTTAAATTAGTTTCTGAATGCAGCAGCCCTACCCCTCCTCCTCTCCCATCTCCCTCTGTCCCTTTCAGATCCTTCTGTCCTGCCCAGGCTGCCTTTTCACTCCGGACTGCGACTTGTCCAAATTCATTTCCCATACCGTGAACTGCGTCAAACTTAATGTTCTGTAAAGTATGTACTAACAAAGTAGGTCGAATTTTGCAACGAGTTGTCCCATGAGTGTGCCTGTGTAAAGACATAACGATTAAAACTTACAAACTGAGTTGTCATCAGAATATAGCCTATACATAGCCTACGTATACTTTCGTGTTTCTCTGTGTGCCATGAACTAACCCTTAAGTCATTTTGAATGAATTCTGTACTTAATTTTCAGTTTGTTTTGATGAGTGTGGATCCAGGGAGAGAGATTACATGTAATCAGATTGGGTCCTGGCATGGAAAAGAAGCCTAACAACAAATAGAGCTTATTATCAAAGCATAATCAGTAATAATACAATAACATTAACAATCTAACTAAATAATACATATAATTCATTCTGTATAAAAGTGATGATGGTGGTGGTGGTGTGTGGGGGCTTGTGCACACAGTAGCCTATTAAGTCCTAAATGAGTCCATGCACACTTTACTAGTTATTCTATCCATTAACAACCCCCTCCCCCCCACACACACACCACACACACACACACACACACACCACCAGTCAAACATTTCACCCAAACAGGGCTTCGTCAGTTCTGAGGATGAGCATGTGTTTTACATTCTGCTCTCCCTGTGCTCCTCAGGGCCGCTACGGACCACAACTCCGACAACACCACAGCCGTGCTGAGAGAGTGGCTCACTGTCATGCAGAAATTTTACCATTATGTCGAGTGGAGACCCATGGACCAGCCCACGTAAGTCCAACTGCACTGATCCTTATTTAACCATGATGGTCTGGGAAAAAGGATGGAAAAGTAACTATGGGTTTCCCAGCAGCGTCCTACTGTGTGAGTGATTTGTTTGCATTCATCAAAGGGATGTGAGCAAGTAAATTATCCCTCCTGCAAATGGAGCCATGGTGCTAAGATAGTCTTTTCTTTCAGCACAGATTGAGTGTCAAGATGTTTTGGGGAAATCGGGTCAAAGCTTCCAGCATTTCTCTGGCTTACTGGGTCTTTTGTATTCCATGCACCATGAGTTTGTAAACGTCTCCACTGAACAGTGAAAGGTGTAGCCTTTATTATTCTGTTATTCACCTAAAGTCACTGTATGCCTAAAGACTAGACTCACTTTCACCATGCTTCTGTTTGTTCAAGGAATGATGCAGCACGTCTCTGCTTGTCCGTATCCCTTACTGTGTGCGCGTCTTTCTGTGTTGAAGGGGTTTATTAGTGGAAGTTAAGACTTGTGCATGCATGTGTGTTAACACATTATAATATACTTGTGTAAGGTTGCTGTTATTCTTTGGCCTCTTCTTCGTGTCATACGTTATTTCTGAATATGCATGTAGCACCTGAGCACCAGCTCTCCAAGCCCCACCAACCAGCCCACTAAGCTCCCTACTCTCATGCCACACCCCCAAGCATGCTCTCACACGTGTACACACACACACGCGCACACACACACACACACACATACCACCCTGGACCGACGGCCTGACTGAACCCTGCTAATCTGCACATGGCCATTGAACTTTTCATGCTGTCAATCTGGTTGTGTTTTGCGCATTTGTCATTTCTGCATCTTTTGCTCTTTATCAGCCTAGTTGTACTTTGCACACTGGTGACTGTGTCAGTGCTGCTACAGCGGTACAGACCTTCAGCCTTGAATGTATACGTGCAATTTGTTTATGTTTAGTCTACTGCCATGCAGTATGTCGCCATCATACAGTACATGATGCTCTGCTACACCAAGTGTGGCAATCCTGTATTGTCTTCTAATGTACCAGCACACATTAACCAGGTCAAATTCCTTACACACCCATTGTGCCTGGTGATATGAAGTGATTCTGATTATGCAATATGTGTATTTGATAATGTATCAAAATAGCTCTGCCTGGGTTGAAATCTGGTCCGTTATTCCATATGCACAAACTCAGACTTGCATTTATAGCATTAGCTGACCTGGTCAAATTGGTCAAAGTATATGGTCACAAAGTAAAGTTTTGTTATTGATACCATAGGAATTTATTTCCTCAGTGACATGTATGAGAACAGTGTTTGAGGGTTGGTAAATGTCTTTCTTTTTTTGTGAAGATTTCCACTGTATCATTTGGCAAAGGCATTTTCAGATGGCAACCTTTCAACCTGACTCTCTCAGTTACAAATTATTATCAGTCATACAGTCTACCTTCCCTGTCTCTGTCTGTCCCAGGTCCTATGCAGGAGAGCTGGGTCCTAAGCATTGGCCCAACAGCAGATATGAGTATGTGATGAAGCTGAAACAGGCAGCGCTCAACTTCGCCAGGAAACGCTGGGCTGACTACATCCTGGTACATTATCATCTTTATTATGACAGCAGTTTGAGATTCAGAATGAGGATCTTTCTTGTTATATTGTTTCTTTTAACTTGTGAAATCGGTTGCTTCCTTGCTGCTCTTATTTCATCCAAGAAAAAGTTTTGGCTTTGATTGCTCCAGAGATAAATCTGACCACAGAATTAACACTACAATCACTCTCTCCTCTGTCTCTGTCTCTCTTTCTCTCCCTCCCTGTTTCAGTATGCCGACACAGATAATATCCTCACCAACCCAGACACCCTCAACCTGCTGATAGCAGAGAACAAGTCAGTCATCGCTCCCATGTTAGACTCCCAGGGAGCGTACTCCAACTACTGGTGCGGGATAACTCCGCAGGTAAGGAACACTTCAGAGTGTAAATTTCATAGGAAACATCTAGATGTATAAGGCACACTGAAGAACAACAGTCTCAAGGAAAGTCTCAGTCATTGCTCTTCAGCTGGACACATGGGCAGCATACTAAAACTAATAGTGTGGTATTACTCCTCAGGTAGGGTACTATACCTTGGAGGGAAGGTTACACATACACAATCCCAGGCCAAACTCTTTGGAATTCTAATTTGCATTGTTGTGCCATCATTGCTCAGGAAGGGCATTACACTGTCTAGGAAAAGAAAAACCTTCCCTAACCTTTTTTATATTTGTCCATTGCACGAATGCCCATAAGAAAAGATTTGACTACTGAACTGTATAATTTTGTATTCTGTTGGTGTGGATGTGACAGTACAGATATTAAAAGTTATGTTCAAAGTAGCCATTCTTTTCCACCATATAGCCCATATTTCTGTATTTCACTAAAGACATAGTATCTGTTATTATTATTATATAGGTTTCATATGATGATAGCTGAAAAGATTCCAGGCTGGAATCACAGGAAGCCGTGAATATGTGTGTGCCTTTGTGTTTGTGTGTGTTTGAGTGACTGTGTGTGTGTGTGTGTGTGTGCATTCATGTGTTTTTGTCCTAACATACTCACAGCCCAATCCATCCCCTCTCTTAGGGTTATTATCGTCGAACAGCGGAGTATTTCCCCACCCGTCACCGGCACAGAACCGGCTGCTACCCCGTGCCCATGGTCCACTCCACCATGCTGCTGGATCTGAGGAAGGAAGGCATGAAGAAACTGGCCTTCTACCCTCCTCACCAGGACTACTCCTGGCCCTACGACGACATCATCGTGTTCGCTTTCTCCTGCCGGGCCGCAGGTTTGTCAGCGCTCGTGCCCGCGGTTTCAGAATCACACCCACTTAAAGACAGAGAGAGAGAGAGAGAGACAGAGAAACAAGGCTGACATATGCACACAGACACACACACACACACACACATGCTTTCGTTAATGTGTTTGTGCATTTACAGCACTTATTGTCTTGGATTCAGGATTCAGGATTTTTACAGTATGTTACGCAATAAATGCCTCATTCATTTATTCATTCATACATTCATACTTTCATTCATTCATTCATGTGTTGATTGAGTGATTTGTTGGCATTCATTCATTTATTCATTCATGCTCTTTGGTGCTAATCAGAGATACAGATGTACCTGTCTAACAAGAAGCGCTATGGCTACCTGAACGTCCCAGCCAAACCTCACCACACCTTGGAAGATGACCGCCTCAACTTTGTCCACGTCCTTCTTGAGTCCATGAGTGAGCACAGATTTCATATCGTATTTGTTGATTTTTTTTACAATGTACTTTTTCACATTGACAGATTGTAAAAGAAGAAAAAATATGCAGACTGAAAAAGTAATAAAAGGCAACAAAAAAACAGAATTTGTTCTCATCAACCATTGGTCCTCAAGTTCATCATATTGTATTAATTCAGATTATTGCATTCATTTAAGCTGTTATTTTCTGCTAACTCATATCCCCTCTCCATCTACAAGTTGATGGTCCTCCCATGTCCCCCTCTCGCTACATCCATGTGTTCCCCAAACAGAGAGACCTCATGGGCTTTGATGAGGTGAGAGACACTCCGTTGTTTATCTAGTAGGAACATTATCATATTTTAGCTGGTTATTGTTATATACTGTATTATACAGTGTAATATGATTTTGCAACAAACATCTTATTCTCAGTTTCCTTGAAAAATCCTTGTATCACGGCCAACTTTTCATACTTAGGAGTCAGAAATGTCCCTAAAAGCCAGGTAGTTGTAACACTGCTACAGTTTTGACATTTTACCCCGCTTCTTCAGTGGATTTAATCAGTGTCCTGGGGTTTAGCTTGTACTCTGGAAGACTGTGTCATCCGTCACTTACGGTTTTAAACTCATATAAGGCAAAAATGGGCCCAATAGGTTACTGGCATAATACATAATGATGAAAGCATAAAGGGATCCTTGTACTGGCTGGGAAAATCTGGATGAGGGAGTGACTTGAATATTTAGCACACTCCTCTGCCTCAAAAAACATCACTGAAGGCACTTAACCATTAACTGCTTGTGCTTTTTTTGAATGAGTGTGAAGCAGGATATTACTGAAGAAGTGCATGCGTTTTAAGTGTACGTTCCCTGGGTCGATAACAAGTCTAAGAAAGTCCTGAACATAGACTTGCTTATCGCCCAAGATGGGAAATGATGGCATGCATGGTAATGGTTACATGAAGTTTACACAGATATACACACTGACATCTGACCTCTCCCCAGATATATCTGATCAACCTGCGACGGCGTCTGGACCGCAGAGACAGGATGTTGTTCTCTCTCAACGAGCTGGAGATTGATGTCAAGGTGGTGGATGCCGTGGATGGAAAGTGAGTACGCTCTCAGGAAAAGTCTCAGCACAATGACAGGAACTGAGTGGCTCACATGAAAAGTGTGTTTGGGGTGTTTGTGTGTTTTTGTGTTTGTCTGAGAGAGAGAAAGAGAGAGAGATCAATATCAAGGTAGCAGATACTGAACTGGAAGGTAGACTGGAGAGAAGGAGGAAGGATTGGTGAGAAAGAAAGAAAAGTCATTCGTGGTTTGGTTCGATCTAATACTGGATTCATGGTTCGATATTATCATGATATTTTTTTAGCAAAATCTAGCAAAATTTTAATATTTGAGGGAAAACAAAAGAAAAGTGTAAAACATAAACAGGTAGACTACAGGTTTCCATAAGTTAAATTTAAAACTTTTTAAGACTTCTTTAATACCAGCTCAAATCAAATTTAAGACCAATTTCATCCCAAGAGGAAAAAGAAAAACCAGAAGTATACTGTACATCCACGCAACCAGGTAAACCAACCAGGCTAAAAGTTAGCCTTGTGTCTGTGTAGTGTTCAAACAATTTATAGACGATTCTGAAAGTTATTTCCTAGATATTAAACCACAGCTGAAATCACAAACATTTTGTTCAACTCCATGATGCGTATCGTCAAATTTTTGTATTGCAAAATGTTGTGTCAGGAGCTTTTGTTACATCCCTATCATTCACTCAATTCAATTTTATAGATAGACTGCACTGATTAGTTTACTAAGTGATTCACTTATTGAGAGATTGAACAAGATGTGACTCTTTTGCCATTTTACCTCTAATGTGAATGCAAATACAGCTTTTGTAATGGTAGCCATTGCCAATTTTCATTTGTGAATGTGTTTGAATGTGTGTGTGTGTGTGTGTGTGTGTGTGTGTGTGTGTGTGTGTGTGTTGCAGTGCGCTGAACAGCAGTGACATTAAGATCCTGGGCGTGGACCTGCTGCCAGGCTACTATGATCCTTTCTCTGGACGCACCCTGACCAAAGGAGAGGTGGGCTGCTTCCTCAGCCACTACTACATCTGGAAGGAGGTGAGAGGACACACACGCACACGCACACGCACACACACACACACACACACACACACACACACACACACACACACACACACACACACACATACATCATATTGATACATATGCATCAAGTGCTTTATTGGCATGACTTGACATGTCCTGGTGGCTCCATTGGCTAAAGCTCATACCATGTTGCCGTGACGCCCTGGGTTTGAATCCCGCCTGAGACCCTTGTTATCTCTCTCTCTCTCTCTCCCTCTCTCTCTCTCATCTCCTCACTCTCTCTTCATCAAGTAATTCCTAAAAAATACTGTTAATCTTTAATAAGTCTTACCTCTCTCTCAC
The DNA here is from genome assembly GCF_046629955.1 of Centroberyx affinis. Classification (NCBI taxonomy): domain Eukaryota; kingdom Metazoa; phylum Chordata; class Actinopteri; order Beryciformes; family Berycidae; genus Centroberyx; species Centroberyx affinis. The sequence goes on along the minus strand of NW_027280601.1, from coordinate 186,207 downwards.
TCTCTGATAACAAATATATACTTTTTGTCTTTCCCTCCTTTCCCTGCCTTCGGTTTCTCTGTCTCAGATGGTGGACGTTCAGATGGATAAGGCATTGATCTTTGAAGACGATGTTCGTTTCCAGGCCAACTTCAAACGACGAGTCCTCAGACTAATGGAGGAGGTGGATCTGGTGGAACTGGACTGGGACATAATGTAAGAGACAAAAAAAAATGCATGTGTGTGAGTGTGAGTGTGTTGAGGAATGGGGTTAGTGAAAGGAAAATTCCCCCCTCGGATCCTCTTACACGCATATATATCATCAATCTGTGATGTTCAATGCATTCCAGGAGTGTACCTTTCCCTCAACCTTCCACGTCTACTTGTACTTCAGTTAGTGATTTCCTACATTTCCCAGAATGCCTTTCTACAACCACCAGAGAACGGGCCTGAACTTGTTGCATTCAGCTGTGGGTTTTACATGCAGGTGGAGAGAGTGATAGTTGTAGCATAGTAAGACTGAGGAGCGAGTTTTTCCAGTCAAGACAAATTGAGAGTTGCGGCCCTTTCTCAAAATGCAACATGTCTTGTGGCTGCATTGCATTCTGGTCTATTGAGGCTGCTGTCAGAGGAGAAATTGGTATCTCTATCTCTTCTATGATGGATTTCTCCCTGTATGATTGTTGAATAGGGTTAGGTACCGAAACCCGATACCACTATGGCACCGGTTCCTTTACGACCGGTACCTACCGGACTGAATTGCAATGCAGATTTCGGTGCCTCATTTCGGTGCCGTGCCCGAGCTGCCGATTGAAATATCCGCTCTCCGGTGCTCCGAAACCGCCACACGTGCCTTCACTAACATTATCGTTTGGAGAGCACCACTTGAAATCCTCTGTATTCCTCTGTATGACGCGCCGCTGCCGGACTGACAGCAAAACCTGATGTTTACTGTTGATGCTTTAGATTTCTGAAAATCGTTTCTGCGATTAAACTCTATTGTAGCTGCGGTGGGCATGCGCATGCGCATGTGTCTATGTTTGGCAACTTATCCGTGGGAATAAGATCATCATCACCAAACCACAAAATGGACCCAATGTGTATGTCTGTGTGTTTGTACGTCCATTCATATTGTGTATTTGTGTATTCATGTTTCCAGATTTCAAATTTTGCAACACATGGAAACGGTTTTCGGTGAAATCATGCTGCCAAAATTAGACAAAAAATTCAGCTACAGAATGAACAATAAAAGTATTTATTGGGCAGGAAGGTGGATTATCAAATGTAGCCCCTTTTTTGTTTGTGTTTATTTAGGTTGCCATAGCTTCCGAGAAAACATGAACATATTTAGCCACACATGCAGAACAAATGCTACCAAAATGAGATGCTTTCCCTCTCTCATAGTCAACAAGTTTTAGCAGCGAAGTTGCAATAGATTATCATGCTCTGATTTTTTGGAAGTTGTTTGTTGTTGTTGTTGTTGTTGTTGTTGTTGTTCTTCTTCTTCTTCCTCATCTTCTTCTTCCTTATCATCTTCTTCTTCTACTCCTTCTTCTTCTTCTTCTTCTTCTTCTTCTTCCTCATCATCATCTCCTCCTTCTCCTTTTTCTTCTTCCTCATCATCATCTTCTTCCTCATCATCATCTTCTTCTCCTTCTCCGTCTCCTCCGTCTCCTTCTTCTCCTTCTCCTTCTCCTCCTTCTTCTCCTTCCTTCTTCTCCTATATATTCTTATACTGCTCTTTGTTGCCATAGATACCTGGGCAGAAAGCAGGTGAATCCTGGTAAAGAGCAGTTGGTGGAGAACGTGCACAACTTGGTGGTGGCTGACTACTCGTACTGGACTCTGTCGTACGCCATCTCCCTGCAGGGCGCCCAGAAACTGCTCAACGCTGAGCCGCTGTCCAAGATGCTGCCCGTCGATGAGTTCCTACCCATCATGTATGACAAGCACCCCAAGTACGTACCCACTTCCACTTCACTTCTCAAACACACAAACACACACACACACAGACACAGGAACTGGCAGAAATGCGCTCACATGTATGCACACATGCACTCACCTCAGCTCGTATATTTTCTTAGATTTGTCATTCTGCCGTGTATTGATTGATGGATATCTTGGGAGAAATTAAATTACTCAAATGTATCACAGCCATTATGAAACTGTCTATACAATCTCTATTACTTCACCGTCCTTACAGCGGTTGCTCCGTATTCACATTCAGACTTCTGCAGTAAAACTCTTTCTCGTAATCTACAAGCTGCCAAATTTATAAAGCCAAAACTGACCTCAAAGCTCCTAAAAATACGTGATCTTATGGCTGCTCAAACATATATATACATATTATATATTTAGCATAGGTTTTCCGGAATGTGTAGAGTAAAGAACTATTGTTACAGCTGTGGCTTTACGTCTGTAGGAATCTCACCAGTTTCTTTGGAATAAAGGTCAAAGTTTTGGCCCTACTCTCTGACTTTCAGCTATTCTTGTCATTTAAATATGTAGTGCTTGTCAACCTGAATTAGAATGCCACATTTCACAGCAGGTCTTTCATCATTCTGGACATTTTTCTTTTTATGATGTACAGATTTCATGGCAGCGTCTCTTTCAGTGTAGCTGGAAGGCAAACTTAGACAATCTGGACGGCCAACATTTTTTTTTAGGCATGGTGTGGTTGCCAGACCAACTTAATAGAACCCTGACACCGTGTCAGTCAGACAGTGGGAATTCAAATCGGCTTGTAGCAGACTTGGGGTGAACGATAATTTTAGCAACATTCATTTAACTTTTCTGGGATACATTGATCTTGCAGGTCGTACAATGCAGCCATTGTCTCAAAAGTGAAACCTTAGGTCCTCCCACTAGTCCAAAAATCACTGCTCTATTCCTCCACTACCTCCTCCTTTATCCCATAACCCAGAGAGATGTTTTTCTGATGTTAATTTGCTTTTATGTGTTGATGGTGTTGGAGACAAGGCTTAAGCTGATTGTAATAAGGAAGTGAACTACACTAGTGTTTTGCAGATGTTGAGCATGGTCTGAAATCAATTAAATTGTTTTGGACCAGTAGATATTTCTTGGTCTATATCTAGTCAGAGAAATATAATAGATGTAATGAAAAGGTTTGGGATGCAGTTGAAAGTTTTGTGATACAGCTACTGCATGTGTTGAGCTCCAGGTAGACACTGGGCATGCTTTAAAGCAACGTAGAAAAAAAAGGCCTTTACATTATGTATGGGCAGAATTCATAAACAACAAAATAAGATCTCTGGGTTACTTTGCAAATATGTGAGTTTACAACTTTAATGTGTATTTCAAAATAGCTACATCAGTAGAGTGTATACTTTATATTTAAGAACATGAATAAGGACACAATGAGCATATGGCTTATAAACACTAAGATTATGCATTAAACTGTGTCAAAATGTGTTTGTTATTTATTTAATTATTTGGATAGTCCTATGTTGATACTCAACAGGTCAGGTGACAAAAAGTACATGTTCAGAAAAGGGTCACTTGCCTCTTTGCTGCATCTCTACAGACTGTGTAAGACAAACCTGAACCTATTACTAACATTAAAACTAACCCTAAAATAATCCCTAACCCAGACACTGAATATCTATACTCTTCACAGTATCACTTGAAACTCAGTAGACTTTATAGTGACACATTATAGTCACTTGATAGTAAGGTGACACACACACCTCCACCATCTCCCATACCATTTTTTGTTATTTAACAATTTGTCATGTATAATTGCCGCAATTACAAGTGAGGAAATTACATCAGTACATGTACCATTTACATTTAATTTACATATACATATATGTTATGAACGTACATATACATTCACATTTATAACATGTGCATTTAGCTAATGCTCTTATCCAACTTACAATGAGTGCAACAGTAAAATAAGATTTAGTTCCTAGATCACTAACTATTACAAGCAACGATAGTGAGGATTGCAGAAGTCGGTGCCATAATGTCACTGACAACATTCCTGTTACCCTAGAATGATCATGTAACAGATAATTGCTAGGAAAAGAATAAAATAACATTAACGCCAGTCCATCCCATACCACAGTGATGATGTAGCAGAGTAAACGAGGCACACATGAGGCACTGACCATATGAGATGAAATGCACCTTGGGAGAAAAGCCTGCAAACCAGAAGGCTTGGCAATGTCTGTGTGTTCCATCATGTGTGGAAAACTGGCTTATAGCCAACCACCAGACCTTTTCCCTTCTCTTTTCTCTCTCTCCCTCTCTCTCTCTCTCTCTCTCTCTCTCTCTCTCTCTCACTCTCACACACACACACACACCTCTGATTCTAATTCGATATGCTTGACTAGTCCACTAAGAATGCACAAGAACCCCACACCACACATGGCTCCTGCTGTCGCCCTTCATGCTTAGAGCGACTGGATTGTCTTTGCAATTCAGCCTCTGTCTCCATCTCTTATCATATCTATGTATTCCAAGTTTTGTTCAAAGTCCCATGACAACTGCTGAATTCCCATGGCTCACCTTTGGCTGCATCTTGAAATAGCCAAATAAAGTGACTCAATCGGTCTGAAATTCTCATTCTGGTGCAGTTTTACATATTATTGCCAAGTTTGAAAATACCATGGCAAACTATCATGCGGTCTGCTCATCATGAGGGCCGCAATGGAAATAAGCCTCTTCTTCAACCCTCTTTTATTTATCAGCAATGTGTTTTTAAACTCTCAAAGAAATTAAATCAATATGCTCTCTGTCCCTGCTCTCTCTCTGCAGTGAGGACTACATGTCCCACTTCCCCAACAGAAACCTGCAGGCCTACAGCACGCGCCCCCTGCTGGTGCAGCCGTGTCACTTCGCCGGCGACCCCCAGTGGGTGAGCGACACGGAAACGTCGACTCTGTGGGACGACGACTCGGTACGCACTGACTGGAGGGGTTCCCACAAGACCCTGAAAGGGGCCGCGCCGCCGCCCGAGATGCTGTCAAGTACCTACAGGGACGAACTTTAGGGGACGGCAGACAAGAGCTGTGGAGCGGTTAAAGGTCAAAGGTCACGAGGTCAGGGAAACAGATGCTGGAAAGAGAAAGTGTTCTCAGACTTTCTTTCAGTCCATTCTGTGTCAGCCGTTGACAGGCTTGGTGGCAGTTGACCTGGACTTAGTTTCCCAAAAGCATGTTAGCACTTCAGTGCCTTTGTAAGTCTGTGGCACAAAGACAATATCAGTGCTAAGATTCTTTTGGGAAACAAGGTGCATGGGACGGTGTGCATTGAGGCTGTCTGTACAGACATGTAAACACCAGTGTGTGCCTGGATTGTCTGTGTGTGTGTGTGTGTGTGTGTGTGTGTGTGTGTATTTTCATACTTGTACTGATGGCTTAACAATTCAAATATCTGATTTGCTTGAGGTGTCCTTGGTTTAAACTTTCACACCAGAGGCAATGAAAATGAAAAAACCCATCCTCCTGAAGCTAAAGCTGATGATACACAGGCAAATTGTTAGGGCAAACTTGGGGCCAAATAGAAAGAGGGCAAAAGTGACAGTTGGAAGAGTAACAATGGATCAAGTAACAGATACTGCTGCCATCACTGTCATCATGACCTCCTTGTTTCTACTGAAAATTAATAATTTAACCATTTTATCAAGGTTATCCACTGGAATTTCATAGTGTGTGCATTATAGGCTTATGTGTGGCTCTGGCATCCAACAACTAGCTAGCTTGCTAGATTAAATGTTATATAAAAAGAATCACGGCTATTATTTCCTAGTTGTGTTTACTATTTAGTGGCAGTTGGACCATTTTTAAAACATTTTGGGCTGAGGACAGGTCACCTAACCAGTTTTCTTGTCTGATTGATTGACGTTAAAACCTTGCCAGCAAAGTTTGCTCTCCGATGAAGTTTGGCTCGATTTCAAACTACATTGTTACATCTCTACATTGTTTTCAGTGAGAAAATATTTCCAAATTTGCCCTAAACATTTCACTGTGAATCATCACCTTAAAGTAAGTCTTTCACTTCTTTGGAACATTTTGAATATTCTGGGTGATGATATGTGTGACTGAGATGTGATGTGTGTTTGTGGTTTACTGTACGCTTGTGAGGGTGTGAGTGTGTTTCTTATGATTGCATGTTTAGGGTGGTACCAATAACAGAGCTTGTAAAAGGAGGAGGCGGAGGCTTATTTACAAGGACAATTTGTGTTGTTAGTCTGTTCACCACTGACTAAGAGGCTCCAGAACCTGCACTGCTTACAGTACCTGGCGAGTCTGGACAAAAGCCTGAGAGTTTTTATTGTTATTATTTCCCTCTGTACCTGTACATTTCAAGTTTGTTATATCCGTCATTCCATCCGTTTGCTCCGTCCAGGCATTTCATCCATAGGGACTGTTAAGAGATTCAACCTTATAAAACGAAGCAGGACTAACAGAATTTATATTTCCCTTGGCTTCACTAACAGTTTTAAAGTGGATTGCCTCACGGTTCCTGGGGACAGTTTAAGACTATTTTAGTGGTTTGAGTGGTTTCTTACTTTCAGGACCTGTTTTGTTGACAAAATTACCGTATTGAATGTTAGCATTGGAACAATTCTATCCTCAACTGATTTCATTAATCAAAATCTCTTTTTTTAACTAGTCAGTAATAGATTCACGGTTAGATTCAGCATCACGGTTAGTATAATACTTCATTATTTAACACTTGAACTGCCATTAACACTTGAACTGCCAGCAAGACTATCTCTCTTTGTTTACATTTTTTTATGTTTTCAAAAGCATAAAAGTATATTTATATAAACTCCAAAATGATGTTATTCAAGTCCTGAGATAGAACCACATTATATACTATTTCATCCAAATAGACCCCCAGTATCTGGCATTGCTCTAATGTAATTAAAAAATGTGATTAACTTTCAAAAAGGAGAAGATGACCAGATGCACATCCCATAAAGTTTTTACCAGGTGCTGGAGTGCTGTAGAGCTTAAGTTTTTTTTGTAGCTGAACATTAATCAGAGCCAAAATTTCTTATGAATCTTTAGCAAATAGATAAGAGCAATGTCTGCAGGGTTTTTTAGTCCATTGAAATTTTCTTATATTTGACAGTATATTATTGCATAATGATTTATCATGTCAAGTCCGTGAAAAGATCTGATGTACTTTTATGCTTTATAATATATGATCTTGTAGACATGCCACACTGAAATAAACATGTTACTTTTGAAAGTGCTTGTATAATGTCAGTGCAGCAGTATGTCAGGTATGAAACTGACCTGTTGGCAGTTCAAGAGGGTAATCTTGGCTCTTCTGGTGTTAAAGGATAAGGCCGGTGTTTTTTAATGCATTGCTTACTGTCAACAATTCTTATGAAAATAACAAAATCAACAATGCGTTTGCTCTACTTACTTTCTGACTTCCCACGTACCGTTTTTAGCCGTCAACCTGGAAGTAATTGGCTCCAATTGTAAGCTAAAAACCTTGAAATACAGCTCACAAAGACATAGGTTCAATTTTAAAAATCACTAACTGTTACCACAAAAAGTCAGGCTGTTGTAGTTATTACCAAATCAAATTCAAATGGGAGCAAATTCTTCATTATGCCGCGGACTATTTTCGGTGCTACGGAACTACTTTCCTGAGATCGCAAATTTGTTTACGGTCGGCTTATTAAGTTGTTTGAAGAAAAAGTCGGCTGGCTCGGTGCATCGTGATGATGAAATATGCTGCCCAGAGCAACGGCATGGCTCTTTGACGTGTTTTTAATATTTTTTTTAATACAATGGAGTTCTATGGCTGCTGGGACATGGCTGTATTGGGCACCGGCTACATGGATGAGACTTGCTGGCAAAACAAAATCATTGCTGATTTTGTTATTTTCATAGGATTTGTTGACGGTAAGCAATGCATTAAAAAACACCAGCCTTATCCTTTAAGCATTGCCTCCAACTTTTTCAGAGTGCTGTTCCCTTTTTTGAGGAGAGTCAAATACTTTTCTGTGCTATGTCTAGTGTCTTTTTTTTTTAAACAGTACAACTTGTTCCACAGCTGTTTCAGTAAAACCCTTTTTTAAGCCATATTAAAAACATAGCCTTTTAAAAAAAACATTTTGTAGCATCACTGGGATCTTTTCAGTCTAGGAATGTGTTGACACCTTGAGGTAGACTCTGCTGCAGTCAGCAGATCTAGAGGTTAACTGGTGTAATTCTGGTGTCCCTCATGGATTAATTACAAAAATCAAGTTGCATACTGCACTCATCTGGTTTCATATTCATTTATGATGAACTGATTTCATGTAGTCATTTTCTATCTTCTATCGTTATGTGTATGTATGTTTTTACTGCATATGTCTTAATTTATTTGTTGGGTCTTCTTTGATGTGGTCGTCAATATTGAGCCACACAACATGAAACACAACGTGCAATCAAAGTGCAATGACTATTCTGCCAAAAAACCTGATGGTATGTATGGATCACTCTCATGTCACTTTTGAAGCAATGTCTTTGAGCAATCATTGTTTTTTTTATGTTAGAATAAGATTATAGCAAACTGTTCAAAAGTTAATAAAAATGTACCTTTTACACATTTTAAATTATTATTGTCTGAATAATGCATTTTGTTTAAGATTTGTATGCTCAATTCAAAAACAGAAGTTCTGTGGCTGCCATAGATAGAGGAGTATTTGAATCTTATTTGAGCAAGGCATGGGCTAAAAACAACAACAGCTACTAAAGGATCTTGTAATAACAAAGCATCACCACAAGAGGGAATCATATGATTTTTCAAGCAATAACTTGCTGGTCCAGGGGAGCCATTACTATTCACTGTGTAGCAGATTTCCATATTTCTTACTGGAAGTCATTTAAAAAAATATGCCAATTTTGACCACGGGTTTTCACATTTACAATGTCTGAAATTGTGTGTAAGCCCTGTGCTTTCTGTTTTGTGCTTCTGAGTGGGAGAAGACTTAGCGGGAACTGTATCTTTGTCAGACTAAACACAGACCACTAACAGTCTTTAGTAAAAGCAGTGGGCAATGTATCTACATTTTTCTATGGGACTGTGGACAAGTAAACTGTTGTTTTCCCTAACAAGTCCCTCAGACCCCAAAGTCTATTGTTAACACAGTGTGTGACATATTGAATTGTGTTTACAAAGGGGAAACCACCCCCTTCATTCCCTCAAATTACCTCCTGTGTAACAGACTGTGGGTGAAAAACACTGACTGAATCACTGCAAAGGGACTGAGAATAACACAGTGATTGTACAATTGAAGAGGGATTTATTTAGCAATCTGTTCACCTGCTAAGATCAAAAAATTATTTCACATATCTGACCTACTTGATTTGAACTTTTCAGATGGTGTAAAATATACTGAAATAGCCCTCACGTTTTCATACACAGTAAATGAAATATATTAAACTCCTAAAGCGTCTTATTGCTAATGAGTGACTATGTTCTTACAGTAGAGCGGTTAAGGCTCATATTTAGAGAATTTGCATACAAGGAAGTATGCTTTCAAGGCTTTGTCAGTCGGAAGGTAGCCTAAGGTGCATACCATGTGGAACTTGAATGGATTCAAGTTGTGTCAGCTGCTGTACACAGGCAAACGGCAGTAACTACTTTTTGTGTGTTTTAAATGTCAAAGGCAGTGACAAGGGGTCAGATTTAATATCGATAAAAAACATCCCCATAAATGCTACTATCATTTTGTCGGTGTAGGTCAGTGAAGTCATTTTTCTGAGTTTCATTACTCACACAGTTACTGCTGTTTGGCTTTGTAAGGCAGTTTGATTCTCTCGTCTCCTCTGTATCTATGTTTGTTGTGTGTGTGTGTCTCTCTCTCTGCCTGCCAGTCTGTACACACACACACACACACACACACACACACACACACACACACATACCAGGGAGGTAACTGCAGTGATCTGAAGGGTATACATTTTCCCCTGTGCATTCCACAGCTCATCCTGCACACACTGAGATATCTGGTTTTCTGTGACCTTATTTCTCTAGAAGCCAAGAACATAATGTCACAGAACAAAATGAATGAGATAACCGTATAGATACGTTATAACATACAACCCTGATGACCTATGTACATTTGTACTTGCATATGTGCTGAGTGTGTGTACGCACATGAGTATACGTGTTTATATGTGTGTGTGTGTGTGTGTGTGTGTGTGTGTGTGTGTGTGTGTGTGTATGATGCATGCCATTCTTCAGTTCAGTGCCAGTTCATAAAATTGTATTCAAACGTGAAAGGGGATTGATGAAGAGAAATAAAAATTTTAATCGAATGTTCCTTTGACCCATTTTCTCTGTTTTGGACACGGTACACAAACACACACACACACACACACACACACACAAACACACTCAGCGCCGAGATCAGCAGTCTTTCCTGTCCAGGGCTGTATGAACTGGAGAGATCCCCCTCTCACAGGAGGGAACCTGAACTCAGCACCTTATTGGCTGCTGGCTTGGAGGTGAGGACTTATGACGTCAGTTTAGCAGGAAGAGGGAAGACATGTGTAACTATGAGTCTGTAGGAGCATTCCTATACCGACTGTTATGGAAATGCAACAAGTTAAACAAGGGGTGTGTGTGTGTATGCGGGTGTGTGTTTGTGTGGATGTGCTTGTATTTGTGTCTCTGTAGCTATCTCAGTTAAATCAAGTTGTTGTGAAAAGCAAAGTGAATGCTCTGCTGTTTGAATCCAGTTTAAAATTTCACACACATAGTATTGTGACATTCTAGGTTTTATGGTTTGTGGAAGGGTCAGATGGTCATATTTTCTCTTTTCACAAATTAACAAATAAACCTGCTCCAAAAATCAATTGATGAAAACTTTGTACTCATCTTTGCATGCATGTGCAAGCCTCTGTGCGCATGTGTGTGTGTGTCCGTGTGTGTCTGTGTGTACGTTTCATGACTCACACACACACACACACGAAGGGCAGGCAGATTTTTCTACTGATGCTCTACTTCTGCTTGATTTAGTTTCTGGGCTTTGAGGACTGGGGTCTCAGCAACAGCTGCTGCCCCAAAGCGCCACACACACACACGCACAACCAAACAAACCCTCACCTTACTCAGTCTTAGAATATACTATGAATATAGGCTACTAGTATCGTAGCTAGTAGAGTGATGCAAAATACAATATTTTTGAGGAAATAAATCATAAACAATAAATCATTGTAATATTACTTCAGGGACTCGTGGTTCTGTTTTATTTTGTGGTACACAATTGTAATTGTATTGTATTGTTTATAGTGACCATATCATACTTTATGGTATTTTTTAATGATTTTTTAATAGGATTTTCTGTGACCTATTGTAGCTGCATGGTATTTTTGTCTTTTGGTGTGATATCAATATATTTTTTTCATAATATTCTTTACTCGGGCTAAATAATAAAAAATCCTTTAGGGACTTGAGTTTCTGTATTGTTTCTGTGGCAACAGTGAGTTTGTAGTGACCTTGTTGTATTTTTTCCTATTATTTATTATTAATTAATTAATTAATTAATTAATAATTTATTGATTATATATTAATAATATCAATAATATAAATAGCAATAATGATAATAATAATAATAATAATAATAATAATTATTATTATTATTATTATTATTATTATTATTAGTGTTCTTAATTTAATTTATTTCTGGGTAGTTGTCATGCCCTCCTCCTCACCGTGGAGCTTTAAGACGAGGTCCCTCGGTGTCAGGACAGGTTGTAATGAGAGACTGTGGCGAGGCTGCACCGCGAACAGCGACTGAACTGGAGCTCTCTGCCACACTTTGAAGCTTTCCCTCTCTCTAGTACACAAAACTACTCGGCCATTTTCGAGCGGCTTTCAATCCTTCCTTCCTTCCTTCCATAAAGTAGTCTTTATTTTTTGTAGATATTGCGTCTAACCTGCTTTTTCCGGGACAATCTTCAAGCAGGCAGAACCGAGGAGGACTGTAAGTATGCGTTTAGCTAAAACAACTGAGAATATGTTATCAAGTTAGGTTGTTCTTGCAGTTTGGTAACGTTTATGCTGTATTTGATATCAATGGGAAAACTGTTCGTCATGCGTTAGATCCCATGAAACGTTATGCCACGTTATGCTTGCAGCTGCTTCGAGGCTGTGCCTGTTTTGGTGTGGCGTGCCGTTCCCGTTCACATGCATGCAGTATGTAACGTTAAAATGTGTGTGTTTGCAGTTGTAACGGTTTGTTTATTCTCAAATACGCACAATAATGACAGCGATTCATAAGCAACAAGCAACGCACAGCTGTTCTACTGCACGCTTTCTTGAAATCTTTGATACGAAACTGTCTGAAGTCTCCCGGTCGTCAAGTCGATGATTGCAAAGTTTTCAGATCGCGAATGATTGCCTTGGCTTCAGACGGACAGTTCGCCCTAAAAAGTGACTTACAGACTGAAACAGCTGCATGATTTAACCTGTCAAAAACTATCACTACGAAACCAAACCCCTTAATGTTATCCCTTAAATGTCCTTCATTTCTCCATTACTAATAACATAGCTTTAAAAAAGTAAGGTTGGTATCGTGCTTACAAGGGATTTATTCATGGGTTGATTCACAGAAACACTGGTAATTAAGGGTTAATTAAGGGGTTTTTCATACCTTTTATGCATGGTTTACAGGGTTATTAATGAGTTATTAATGGAAAGTTCATGTCTCCCTGAATTTGTCATTAAATTAGAAAGTAAGGAGTCAATATTAAGGGGGTGTTTAAGGTTTTCTTTTTTTTGTTGATGGGATCTCCTCCATTAATAATTCCCTTTTTCCCCTTAATTTTAAATTTTGGGATTTTGCATGAATTAAGGGGTGAATTAATGTACATTAATGAAAATATAAGGTTATTTTAAGGGATTACCAGTTAGTAGAGTATGTTTCTCAGCTATCCATTCAAACTGCATGCTCATACCCACTTACACAGGAAGAACACTGCAAATATTGTGCAAACAAAGACTTAATTTATTTAAGTATAGTTACAGCCACATGAACATAATCAGCTACTTATTTTTTGGTGGAAAGCAATCTCTTTGTCAGTCAGCTGGCAGTCAAGCTCAACAGTGTGTTAAGCTGACTCATTTTATATTCTTCAATGGCCTGCTAAGAGCTTTTTTAGTGTAACTGCTGGCCACTGTCCAATTTGCTGGCAGAACCTGATCTTGGCCTAGTTTGAACTTTGAACCCCCTGCTCACTATAGCACCATGTGACTGTGAGAGTGGTGAAGCGGGAGTGTTTCAACCGGTCTAAGGAGTGATTTTACCCCAAGGAGTTACATACTGCATTGAACATGATAGAGGTCTAGCTTGTATAACTAATCTCTTTAATGATAATATGATACTTTGGTCAGCTGCAGACTAGCACCCCTGGAGCTTACCAGTTCAGGACACTTGAGCAGGGCAGATGTTTGTTGACTTGAACCCGGGTCCTGCAGTTGAAGGACGGTCACTTGGCCACAATACTGTTTTACCTGACTTCCCTTTAAAGGATAAAGGATAGTCAGCTGTCACGAGTCAGCTTTTTTACTTTTTTTTTTTTTTTTAAAACATTGTCTCCTCAGTTCATAAGTGTCAGCAAATCCAGAGAAGAGCCTGCGATTTTTCCTTTTTGTATATTTAGGTAATAGTCTGCATGTTGAGTGCTCATTCTGATACTCTGCCAATGAGGCTTAAATTGTACATTTTTAAGTCAGCTTGTTTAAACTAGGGTTGCAAAATTCCGGGAATTTTCAAAGTTGGAAACTTTCCATGGGAATTAACGGGAATTTATGGGAATTAACGGGAATTTATGGGAATAAACGGGAATAAACCAGGAATTTACTAAATTGAAGGTATGCTCTTAATAGGGAACTTAAATATAGTTGGGGAAAATATATTTTAGCATAATCCTGACTAAAACAACCAGATATCATGCAAGTACAGTTGAATATCTATGCTATTCCTCAATCACATGCACACATAGCACACTGCTTACTGCAGGGCTATTGAGACCACGCCCCCTACATGCAACTCAACATTCATGTTTTTGTTCTTCAATGAAAGAATTGATTGTTCAATAAAATATTTAACACTTGATAAAGTTCTACTTACAAATAAATCTGTTTTAATTGTATTATTTTGGATGGATGTCTGCTTATAACAAAACAAATATTTATGCTTGGATATGATACCTTTCCATTAAATTACCCTCAATTCCCAGTTAATTCCCATAAATTCCCATTAATTCCCATAAATTCCCATTAATTCCCATAAATTCCCATAATTCCCATGGAAAGTTTCCAATTTGGAATATTTCCAAAATTCCCCAGCTTAACTTCCCATGGAAATTTACCGGAAACTTTCCGGAAATTTACCGGAAATTTTCCACTCCTTTGCAACCCTAGTTTAAACCTAATTGGAATTATAATAGGGACGCGATCTAATGACTGCATGTTATGCTGTGTAGATGACTGTGTCACTTTGATCTTGGAGCCGGTTCTAGAGACAGTTTCGGCGGTATCCTGTGCGCAAAATAACATGCTTTTCCAAGGTCTTAAATTCCGTGTGCAATCGACAGATGATAACGGCCACCGCCTCTTGATAAATCATGTCCACTGCCAATTTCCATAAATCCCTCCCTTTATTTTGGCCTCAGCCTTCAAACACCCACAAATGCAATTAGCCTAGACCAAACTGCATGATTTCAGGCGCAAATGCCCTGTGCACTGGCTTAGTAGATCAGAAAACAAGGTTTTAGCACCCGCAATGCGATTTGCACTGGCGCAAACCTTTACTAGATCTGGGCCTATTATACTCTAAAGCTTGTAGAATTGTGCCTCAAAGGCAAAGATGTCTTATAGCACACACAACACACATTTGAACTGCCTTCCAGGAAAATTAATACTGCAACTGCCTCCTGAATTTATTGAATGAAGAATATTTCTGCCTCCCAGGCAGTTTTGTGTTTTTTGCTTTGTCTTGGTATGGTACATTTTGAGTCAATGCCTATCTCAATCAGAACTATTTTAACTGCCACACAAGCACCTCCATTTTGAATTTGCTGTCTATTTGTTTGAATAACTGAAATGTTTTGCATTTGGCTGGTTCAGCAGAACAAGCTCGGATCTATGACAGGAAACAGCAGTCGGTCAGTAAGAGTTTAGAATCTTTGTTTCTGTGTTAGATTTGGACTTAGGCTGTTGTCAGGCTTTGTTGTGGCTGAGCACTTCCTGGTTTCACTCTCTGAGTTTCAATAGGTGGGTCAGCTGACGCGGGTCACGCCCTCTATCTGTGGCTTTGTTGTGGAAATCTGAATGGCTTCTCTTATCATTCATATGCTGATGATACCCAGCTCCTCCTGTCGTTCCCGCCAGACGACCCCACAGTCTCGGCGCGGATATCGGCATGCCTCGCCGACATCTCGGCTTGGATGAAGGAATGCCACCTTCAGCTTAACTTGTCAAAGACTGAGCTCCTTGTCATCCCAGCCAGTCCCTCTATACAACAACAAATCAGTATCCAGCTCGAATCAACTGAGCTCATACCCACAAAGTCTGCCAGAAACTTGGGTGTCATGATTGATGACCAGCTAACCTTCAAGGAGCATGTGACTTCTGTTGCTCGGTCATGCCGATTTGCTCTATACAATATCAGGAAGATCAGACCCTACCTGTCTGAGCATGCAGCACAACTCCTGTTACAGGCTCTTGTAATATCACGCCTTGACTACTGCAACTCCTTACTGGCAGGGCTCCCGGCCTGTACTTTCAAACCTCTGCAGATGATCCAGAACGCGGCGGCGCGTCTGGTCTTCAACCAGCCCAAAAGAGCACATGTCACTCCGCTATTCATATCCCTCCACTGGCTCCCAGTTGCTGCCCGCATCAAGTTCAAGTCCTTGATGCTCGCCTACAAAACAATAACCAAAACGGCTCCGACCTACCTGAACTCCCTCATTCAGGTCTACGCTCCCTCCCGCTCACTACGCTCTGCCGTGGAGCGGCGCCTGGTGCTGCCACCTCAGCAAGGCCCTAAGTCTCTAGCCAGACTCTTCTCTTCTGTGGTTCCCCGGTGGTGGAACGAGTTGCCAAACTCCATTCGATCCGCAGAATCCCTCTCTATCCTTAAGAGAAGGCTAAAGACCCAGCTCTTTAGCGAATACCTCCTTTCATAAAAAAAAAAAAAAAAAAAAAAATTGAATGCACTCTATGCATTACCTCATAGCACTGCCTTGTAGCACTCCCTCGTAGCACCTATGTCCTGTTGGACCAGAACTTAGCTTGTTGCACTGTCTCGTAGCACCTTTGTCCTGTTGGACCAGAACTTAGCTCTATAGCACTTACTCTCGTTGTTCTCTCCTATCTAGAAACTTGCTTGTGTTGTATGCAAATCTCATGTGTAAGTCGCTTTGGATAAAAGCGTCTGCCAAATGTGAAATTGTAAATTGTAAATTGTACATGCGGGCTGTCTGCCTGAAAGGCTGTTCAGTGTGAACTTATCCATAAATCACTTTTCAGGCTCCATTATGTTTAGCTTACCTTGCCACACCTTCATTCCATGTCACCTACTGTAGGTGTTGTCAAGCTTAGCGTTTCTAAAGATTGCGGCCCACTGTTGGTCTATCTGTCCTCTATCAATCCATTCAGTCATTGGAGGCATAGTAAGGCCTCTGGAACAATGTCTAGACAAAATGATGCAAAACAGGCTTTACATTTCAAATAAATATTTCTTCAAAATAACAACTACATAGCCTAGTGCATGCTTTGGTTTATTGACAGCAATGCTATTGCATGCAAGTTATCATACTGTATCATAATTTCCCTGTCCCTGGCTGATGAAATAAATAATCGTAGGTTGGCTATGATTGTCTTCTCTCATGTGAGTTCAGGAGGCGGCTATAGACAATCTATCAAGTGTCCAGTTGTATTTTAGTAAAATGTCTATGTTAATTTTTGGTTTTGAAATATTAGCAGAGAAACTGATGTAAATTTCGAGCCCTCAGTATGATGGCAGACCAACACAATTCATGTTCTTGCATTAGACTGTTATTGTTCTGGTCTTGGTGTGAACTCAGTCTCACCTCAGGTGGTCTCGGTCTCAACCACAACATTGGTGCACAGGCTACATAATATTCAGCTGTAGACATCGTCTTGATTCATACTTAAACATACTTAAATCCAGACAAATTAACTTCCAATTTGACAATGTTTTCCATAATTGTAAATGTAATAAATGTAATTTGTGATCTTTGGGGCTTGTTTACAAGGATGGTACTTTTAATTTTTGCCAATTTTTGGGGTAATGTTGGACACAAAACGTTAATTAATTTTAAATTAGAGATTTAATTTTTCCGCATCCCCTGAAATTTTCCTGCTTTTTTTGTTCTGATAATTGCCCTGTGACCTACCTTAGCCACATGTAGAAAGATTATCTAATGGTAAAAATGTGATATGTGATATTATAGTTTGTTTTTCTACAGGACCTGAACAGTTCACACAACCTGCTTCGCTGGCATTGACTTGGAGACTTACTTTGCAGGCTGTGGTACATTTTCTGGCTTAGTGTTTAGTGTTTGGTTTAGTGTTAGTAAGTCACACATTAAGTCACTAGCATCCAAGCCAGGCCTGTCCAAGATCATACTTAAAGCAATTTTTATTTTTTTGTTGTACAGTAAATTATCCCTTTAAAACACCCCAGTCACTATTTCACTAACACTATTCTAAACCCTTGCCACGCCTTGCCAATTGTTGGAGCTATCAATGATCCACTGTGGGATCTATCGGTCACTTAAGGACAAAGCTTTTCTGAAAATTATGTATAATTTTGAGGTTGGTTGTAGTTAAACATTATACTTTTGGTGCTGTTGTTCTGTCTGTCTGGTCTTTTGTTTTTTTTGGCAGCTCTGCTGAAAATGTGCTTCTGCTGACATTGTGTTTGCCTTTGTTTTTTGAAACCTAGAATATTAGAATTGTACACATTATAATACACACGCACAGACACTCTGTTTCTGTGTCTACTCGGTCTACAGGGGCCATGGCCTTCCTAGGGAGTGCAGTTCGGAGGGTCGTGTCGGCAGTGCGGCCCCCTCTCTCCCCCTTGTGCCGGACGAGTGCTCGCTCCTACAGCTCAGAGCCCACCAAGGAGAAAAACGTCCCCTACGAGAAAACACTCAAACAGGACGAAGGGGTCTCCACCGGGCCCACTAAACCTTTACCCAGGTTAGGCTGATGGATGGATGGATGGATGTGTGCTTGGGTTAATGGATGGATAGATACGGGGCATGGGGTGTTTTTGGTTTGGTTCCAGTAGGTTTTGTATTTTAATAACATCACTTATTTGGATATTTACAGTATGTCACGATGGACATTTTGGATAATGGATGGGTGGATGGATGTGTGTGTGCATGGATCAGTGGGTGGATGGTTGGTAGGATGGATCAATATAAGGTTAGGTTGATGGAAGAATAATGATCATAATGATCTGCTCAAGCCTGATCAAATTAGAGATATTGTGTTGATTACTCAGAAACAGGTTTGAAGGCAAAAATACATTTTAATGCCAGATTAATAATGCAAACATAATTTTAAGCAACTTGAAATAATGGTAACCATGGTTATGAGTAATGATAATAACATTATCTTTGTCATCTACTCAAAATCAGATTTGTAAATTGGAATGATTTGTCCGTTTAATTTCATATTCCTCTGATTTTGAGGGCAAAATAATCAATAAGTAACTGAAAGCAGCTTTTGTTATTGAGTTTTTGTGATTCAGTGGATTGTGTTGCTGATTGCAGTGTGAAGCAGGTAATCATTATGTAACAGATTGCACTTTGAAAGTAACATTCCTAACTCTGATGATCAACTGTACGTGCCTCAGGTCAGCGGATGTGGTGGTGATTGGAGGGGGCAGCCTGGGCTGTCAAACCATCTACCACCTGGCTAAGATGGGTTTGACCAACGTAGTACTGCTGGAGAGGGACAGACTGACTGCTGGCACCACCTGGCACACTGCAGGTACCACATTGTGTATGGATGGGGACAAGGTGTGTGTGTTCATGCCTAAGATGACGCATGCTGTACTCTTTGAGTGTCCAAATATTCTGTAATATTTAAATAATAATCATTTAAAACCTAGTACATTTGAGTATATATTTATTCCATGATATCTCAGTGATGCCAACCCACAGCTCGGTGCCATACAATACTGAATCCACTGCCCTTAACTTAAGAGTTGACAGCAGAAGTCAGCCTTTTGTGTAAAGGCTTGTAATGAACGATGTATGGACATAACTCTAAGCTGTACGATTTTTAACACTGAGGGTGTTTACATGTACGTTAATATTCAGAATATGAGGCTTATCCCGGCTAAGGTCTTAGTGAGGATATGGCATTTACATGGAATGGTCCGTAACCAATTTTTTTGTATACCTTGATACATGGAGATGGTCTAATATTGTATAGTTTTCCTGCTGCTTGAATAGTCCCACGTTATTTTGATGCTCGTGACTCCATGAGAACACACGTTACTCCATGGAAAACAAACCCAACAATAAACAGGATATAGCATGTCAGAATATACTTGTTAATATCTGCATATCCCAGCCAGCATATTCAGGTTTTCCAGGTTATTGTAAACACACTTGATAGCTACAACCTAGCTCACTGCTGGTTGTGCCTACAGTAAAATGTATACAGCCAAAAATGTCCCAAACATCTCTAAAAAGCTAAATTCAGGCAAACAGGGGGATTTAGGCATGTTCACAGAAGGTCACAGAAAGACAAAGACTGTTGTCAACTGTCAACGTCAAGTTGCATATTTTAGCTTTAAATTTGTTTGTTGCTAGAATGTACAAGTCTCCCTTCCCTTTCTTCACTCTTTTCCCCCTTATCTTACTCTACTTCTCTACTTTTCTGTCTAACCTGCCTTTATGTGTCGGTAAGATCTCTGTAGGTGCTAACAATTGTGTGTTTTCTGTACATACCTGCATGTGTCTCACTCCTGTGTGGGTATTTCTATGCAAACGCATGCTCAAATGCTCTGCGGTGTGTGTGTGTGTGTCTGTATTCACTAGGCCTGCTGTGGCAGCTCCGTCCCAGTGATGTGGAGGTAGAGCTCTTAGCCCACACCAGGAATGTGATCAGCAAAGACCTGGAGGAGGAGACGGGTCTTCACACAGGCTGGATCCAGAACGGAGGCCTCTTCATTGCCTCCAACAAACAGAGGCTGGACGAGTACAAACGTCTCATGTCGGTATGAATGGACAGAGAGATTGCCTGGCTTTGGTTATTGTGGGAAAGGGATGGATGGAAGAATGGATGGGTAGAGAGTAGATGAGGGATTAATGGAGGGAGAGATAGATGATGAGATGGATAGACAGGTAAAATGTCTCACCATCATGGTACATTTGAACCAAGACCTTAACCAGTAAATGATGTTATCTCCCCTCATCTCCAGCTGGGTAAGGTTTATGGTATTGAGTCCCATGTCCTGTCACCTGCGGAGACCAAGGACCTGTACCCTCTGATGAACGTAGATGATCTGTATGGAACGCTCTATGTACCAAAAGATGGCACCATGGACCCAGCGGGCACCTGCACCACCCTGACCAGGGCTGCCTCCGCCCGCGGAGCCACGGTAAGGCGTACTGGTTCCTGGTCTGGTCTCTGTTTGACCAGTAATGTACACTCATGTTCTGTTCTGCTCATGGATTTACACTGGATAATATACAGTTAAAATGCATATCTCTGACTGTAGTTTAGTCATCCAAATTGGGATTTAATACCATTTTGAAGTCTTAGCTTAGTTTAGATTAGTTTTAATGGGCTTAGAGTGCCACATTGGTTTGATATGCCACAAAAATAAAGTACAATGAGAAGTTTAGACAATCACTTGTGTGTACTGTAACTCAAAGTCAGTTGAGTATACTTTCCTGTGTACCTGACTCTATCTGAACTGTTCCACCCAGTAAATTCCACCTGTAGCGTGTTGAGTCGAAAATATCGAATTTATAATTTGGTAAAGGCATATAAACATTAATATTTTGATCAAGAGATCAAATTACACTCGTAGGGGCACCACCTTCGTAAATTAAGGACCTTTACTCATACTAATCAGTCATCAATCTAAAGATCATGAGATCTTTCCAGTTCAGGGATTGCTTTTCTCTGCAGACAAGGAAACACAGGACAACGACTTTATAATGAATGAATATATTTATTAACTACCTACTAGACAAGCAAATAAACGAATACAAACAAACATATAGCCATGAAACGGGGAAGTATATGGTAAGTGGGCAGATGATAAACCAGAATAAAACACTAAACTATAGGTGGACTCATGAAATGAGCATGAAGTAAAATAAAAGGAGGATGAAGTGAAAATCGAATGAGAAGGATAGAAACATTGGAATGAAGGTTATTGGCAACAGTAAATAGTGTTATGTCAATTTAGACCTATAAACCGGAGGGACGAGACGGGTCGCCCTAAGGGATAACTTAGACTATACTGACTTTCCTGATTGGATTAAGTGAAAACTTTAGTGAAGCTTTTGCATCAACTCTCAGCAGAAAGACATGGAAGTGTTTCAGCCTTACTTGCCGGGGGTCCATCGTGAGGTTTCGACCGTAGGGAAAGCAGGTTTCCTGAAGATCAGCGTCGGGTAAACTCGGCAATAGTCGGGTCGCCTGGCAACGGCAAACGATGAAGTTGGAGCGGGTCTTGAAAAAGACGCTCTTTTCAGGTGGATGTCTCTGCGACCGGCTTTCTGCTGTCGACTGGACTACGGGCATGATGGAACCGAGCGGGTCTTGAAAAAGACCCTCTCTCTCTCTCTCTCAGGTGGATGTCCACTGGCTTTCCGCTGCCAACCGGACTTCAGGCAGGATGGAGCAGGAAACTTGGCTGGTCAGCTGAGAGGGTTGACTGGAGCTTCTGACTTCTATAACTTTCCTAATTAACGGATTAATAACTCGTTCTTAAGATAACTTTGTAACAGTCTTCGCGGTTCAGCGAGGCTCGACTTCGTAGTATCAACGGCTTGAAGAACAGGGTCACATTAGTGACAAAGAGTAGTTAGGCCTACGAGGCCGCGAGATCTGAATCTCTGCTTGTGCTAAGTCTGGTTTGGTTGGTCTTCGAGTTGGTGACGGCATCATGGCCTCCGGCATGAAGCTCGGGGCATGAAGCGCAGAAGGTGACAAGAAACTGAGAGTTTTATAGTTTTCTGAGTTCCAAGGCGGGGTTTGCAGTGTAAAAAGAAACTTTGCGCGGTTTTGGAGATTCCGCCTACATTTCTTTGTCCTGGACACAGGCAACGCCCGTCATAAACAAAGAGGCACATGAGGATACTTCTCTCAATTACTTTAGTAGCCTAACTAGTCTATGTAATGATAACGATTTAGAATAACGAATTTGGATTTTACATACTCAACCAATTACTGTTGTCAATTGGTGAACATTATGAAACCTGTAAACAAACACTTATGGATTGTATAAAACCATTACATGAAACATGATTAGACAATAAAACTTTCACTGTTCAGACTTTCTGTGCACTGAGTGGTTTTAGCAGAATAGCCTAGATACATAGCCTACTTGTAATCTTAATATCTAAATCACAAATATATAGTAACTTTGGGGTTGATATAGGGAAACAGTGGAATAGGACATAATTATCGAGTTAGGGCCAGAATGGATAAATATAACTAGACCTTAACTATTGTGATGTTAATTAAAATACCTAAGCATAGCCTATATGATTAACCAATCTAGTATACTTCACATTATTCTAAACTCATTGGGGACATTAGGAAATACAAAGTAGAGGAAAAAGGAGAGAACTAAACCAAGAATGAAAGGAATTTGTGGATTTACGATTTTATGGCTCTATCTAGAAGAGTGGGGTTTTCCTACGGAACTAAACTGGAAAGGGAAAGCAATTTCTGACCCTTTTGTTAACATGATACAGAATGACTTTACAGTCATAACATTCACATTATTGAACTCACCATACATTCCTGAACACTTTGATATCACACATGACTATCAAAACCCATGTAAAGATGAAGAAGTTGAATAATCAAACAACTCATATAAATCATGGCAGTTAGACATCAAATTAGACATACATACTTTAGGATCCATTGCAAAGTACTAACCAAAGTTTCATGAGTCTTTATCAAGGATTTCTCCTGATTTTGACAACATCCCAATGAATGTTCCTCCAACTCTCTGACCCAGAGCTTTATCAGAGGCAGGCTGTGTGTGTGTGTGTGTGTGTGTGTGTGTGTGTGAATCCAGGCCTGCAGTTCGATGTGGCTCGTAGATAAGGCCTGTAAATGGGAGACGAGTTGTCTAAATGGGTGGAGGAGATCCCCCCTTGGTCTTGGTTAGCGTCAAGGTGACACTTTTGTAGCTTTAAAGGTGAAGGGTCATTTTTGTTCCTGGGAAAGAATGTTACTCAAGGGTCCATTTGGAGCTGTGGAGACCTGGTTCTGCTACACACCCATTTGAAGTAGGTTAAAAACAAATGCTAAAAATATTTTTAGCATAATTCCACGGAAGCAACACCGCGTTTCTGGCCTCCCCATCGTCCATTAATTCCTGATAATGGACACCTCGTCGGGCATTATCCCTTACATAACACTCAAGCTCCTGGTGTTGTATGTTATATTGTATATTGTATTATAAAATGTATTGTAGTGCCTAGCCTATTGCTATTGTAGTTCTTATATTTTGTACTGTATTGAGTAAAAACAGGACAATTACAGTTACTACATTTCAAGATATAACTTGTAAGCCTAATGCTGAGGAGAGTAGGCAACAGAAATATATGGTCAATCTGTCCTTTCATTGTCCCATACGAAAATGCTTATACAATTTCACTCATATTTCAAGTACACTCAGCAATCACTGACTGACCCAAGGGTAGAACTACATCACTGGTGGGGGACAACATGTTTACTACTTGCTTATAACTATTTGCTTGTTTGTTTTGGAAAGGTCTGTTCTGGTCTTTGGACTGATCTGGTCTTGTTTCTTTTCTTTTTGGAGCCATTCTGTTTTTGACCATTCAGAGTCTCTTTTCCTCTATTTTCCTCTACTTTCCTTCCCTGCTCTTGTTCACCATGGGTCAAAATACCTACATTTTTTAGTTACTTCAGGCAGCATTTCTACAAGAATCCTAGTATTTTGATACAGATTTGCTTTAATCCAACTAGTTAACTATTTTTATGTGGTGCAGGGTAAAAATAGCACCATTATCTGAACAACGGAGTCCAGTGTAGATAGCCAAGTCATAACTGTGTGCACAGCCGAACATTAGCTACTACTTCAGGCTCTGAGGAGGGCTATAAACCATGGCAGTAAGCAAACATAACACCATGGTTTTTAAATAGTCAGCCAGTACTAACAGATATAGCTTTTTTTCAGCTGCATATATATGTGATCATCTGTGGGTCATAGTACTTTGGTACAGGAACAAGGTCCAGTCCACTGTGTCAAACTCCACAGATTATAGCTAGCCATTTATGACTCTTGGGGTCTTATGTGTAAAACTTGGGGTAGATTCATCACTAAAAAGCTGTGTAGGCAAAAAGCTAATCCCAGATTTATAAAATGCAGCAGCGCGTGCACGACCTGATTGCATTTTCCTTGTTATAAATCACAAACAGCTGTGGGTTTGTGTGACTTGTGTGAACAAGCTTAATATCCATCCACACCCCACCAACTCCCACAGTAGGCAGTGGATGGCTGATGAAATACTTTGTTTGTTTACTACATTTTACTTTGTTAAATGTTTAAGTTCTCACTCAATCTTGCCAAGAAAGCCGAAAAAGCAGAAAGCAGTAGACTTGCACAACAAAGACTTTGCTGGCTGTGAAGTTCATCATTGTGGATTTATTGTCATTACAAAAATTTCTCAAATAGTAAGAAGTGTTGGCAACAGTAATTAAGAGAAACCCTCAAGTATGCACATTATCATCAACTGTGCGAGAACTGATATGAAGTCTAAATACTCTTTCTTGCCAAAGTCTGCCAATGTTATCTAACTGTGCCAAAATAGTCATTATGCATCATTATGCATCAACACAATGCACCAGAAATACAGCAATTTTCATATTGCCACAAATACGAGGCTTTAATTCACTCTGGTCAAGTATCTCAGTTGTAATTGTTGTATTCCCTCCAGCTCTGAGCAGCATTTTCAAGGAATGACATGAAACTAAAACAACGTATAGCACTGCATGCATGTCATCATATTAAATGGAAAAAACAATCGTATCAATTACAAGAAAAATTCTTGTCTACTTATTGCTGGTTTTCTGTTATATTTTTATTGCCTGTTTGTTAAGAATTTTGTAACTTATTTTGCCATAATGCTACTAGTACTACTGCTACTACTACTATCACTAATAATAATTCAACGTTATTATATGCCTAGCCTGTTTCCTTAGAAACTTTGACAGGCACACAAGACACAGGCAATTAAATATTATTGTTAAGCACAGTGGGAAAACAGTGGGAAAGAGTGCATTCACACATGTACATTTTGTCAACATCGCCAGTTGAAAAAGAACAAACCTCAAGAGAAAGTTAGCAGAATTACTGTGCCTACTGAATTCTAGAGTCCTTATCCATGCAGTCAATACAGGGTCCCATGAAGCAAGATTAGTGGGTTAGGCAGCTAACTCTGGACTTAACCCTGGCTGTTCAGTCTCATGATAGTGGCTCACTTTTGAACTTTGGGTACATTGCCATGGTAACTTAAGCTGCAGACCGAACCTGCTTCTGAGCAGGTTATGCTCAGGCTATCAGACCAAAATTTATAAAAAGCTTGACTCCTCACCAGCCAACTCTGGGCTCATCAGTCCTAGAGGATCCTGTGGACTTGGATGCACAGATAGAAAGAAAGGGGTCTTTACAGGGAACCCCTCTGTGTCCCTGATGATTTATTACATCAACATGTCTGTATGGTGTTGGCAATACAGAGAACTTCAACAAACATGCAGTTTACTTTGCTATTCGCTTTCAGAGAACTACTTGATGTGTTTGTAGCGTTTCCAGGCCATTTGCCCACTCTGGCTTTTAAAGAGGGCTTCTATGAAACAGCAGGTACTTTACATTAGTTGGCTGTTGTTATCAATAATGAATAAAATTTGCTGTTGCATATCAAGTGCCCGGGAATTCTTTTATAGGATTCCCGAGAGTGATTGGTTCAATAGATTGCAGCCAAATTCCCATCAGCGCACCCCTGGGGAACAGGAGGCTGACTTTGTGAATAGAAAATCTTTTCATAGCCTCAGTGGGCAGGTCGTAATAGAGATTCACTGTACAGCTCATCTGTGCAATACATGCAGGGATACATGCAAGGGTGGAGCAGAGCATACACAGTAGACATAAGGGCTTTTCACACAGCACACGCTTAGCCTAGGGTTATCTTAACTCCGGGCTAACAGTTGGCCCTGGGTTAGCTTAACCCCTTGTCACACACAGACATTTAACCCATGGTTAACTCTTAGTCTAAGGCGAATGGTTCACACAGCATTCTTCTTAACCCCGGGCTTACATGTCCAAATATTCTGTGATTAAGACACTTGAGCCCAGGAATGCCATGCAGCGTTGCTTAGTAATATTGTGAAGGAAAAGTTATTTGATTGGACAACACACAAGTGACACAATGTCTTCTAACCCTTTTCAAACAGCAAACAGGTAACCCTGTTTTTAAACGATGATAAGTAGGGAATAAACCTGCTCTGGAGCAGGGTCAGCTTCCCTAGGCTAATGTCAGGGTTATTCCACTTTGCAATTTGCCTGTGTGAAACTTAGTTAGCCCAGGACTAAAACACAAGGGCTAAGGAAGTACTTAGCCCTGTGTGAAAAGCCCTATAGTTTGGATGCTGAAGTAAAGATTTAGCACATGGAGAGTTTTTTTTTTCTCAAGAATATTTTTATAGAATTTTACACAAGTAAACAAAATATACACAGGAAGTTTGTAAAGTGCACAACAGATATGTCAAGTCAAGCACATCAGAAATGTCGACGGAGCACATCGTGCAATCTTGTCCCAATCCCTCACCCCCCCTAGCCATCTACAAGCCGTAATTCCATATATAAAAGGGTACTTCGTAGCACATGGAGAGTTTTGAAACAGTTTTGTTTTCGTACACAGGAGAGATTTTGACAGAAACCTTTCTTTCTACTCACCTTTCTACCTGCTATTAATAATTACCACAGTTGGTCCTCTGCCCCCTTTTTTCCCCAACGCCATCTTTTGAAATCACTGTTATAATGGTTTTGTATATCTCATATTTATTCATTATAATAGTTTGTTCTTCTTTAAGAGAACATATGCTTCTCTGGATCTGTCCATGTTGCATGTGATTAGCAATTTCTTATGAAACCCGCCCCTTTTACGTGAACGCCCTCATAGCTGGATTGGAAAATCTTGGATTGAAAGAGTGAGTTTATGAGACCAGTCATCCAGGGTTGGCATTATTAGGTTTTCGGTAGCAAGCTACACAACTATATTGAACCTGAATCTGTTGAACCTCCTTTGTGAAACAGGCGCCTGACTGTTTGATGTGATTGGCTGTGCTTTTTTGTCTGCTTGCCCATCATCCCATCAGGTGGTGGAGAACTGCCCTGTGACCGGTATCCAGGTGCGGACAGATGACCTCGGGGTGAAGAGGATCAAGGCAGTAGAGACCGTCCATGGGACCATTGAGACGCCTTGTGTGGTTAACTGTGCAGGTCAGATTCAGATAACATCAGCAAACTAATTATCCCAAAGGCCACAAAACACCTTTTTCGATGAGGAAAAAGCATTTTGATTTTGTTTATTAGACATGTAACATAAACATTGCAGCACAATGAAGACACATTTAAACCGAAAATGTACATGCTTAATACTGATATATTTCCAGGTCAGTCCAGTGAAGGGCTTCTTCTATTTTTAAGTGTAATGCTGATAAGGAGCAAAGGAAGCAAAAGAGAGGAGGTTGTGGTGGCATTTTTTTCCCAGCAGGGGTTCTCCTGGTTCCAGTGGAAGGAAGACTTAACCATTCCAGCTCTGGAGGAGAGATGCAGTGCAGATTACCTATTCTTTCTCTGACCACTAAAGGGCCGTCAGTAACCAGTGGTACTAATGTCGATGTCTGTGTTTGTCAAGGACCTCAGGATGAGACTGCTAACCTGAGTCCATTCCACAATGACCTGAAAGAGAAAAGGGACTCTTGATTGGTTGTCTTATACTGAGATGTTTGATACATATCACTGCTAGGGATTGGGATCTGTGTGTGTGTGTGTGTGTGCGTATTTGCAAAGTGAGTTGTTTCACACATTAAGCAAATGGGGGGGATACTGGATTTCGCTTACCATGCAAATGATATTGCAAATTTTGAAGCTATTCAAATCAGACATACCTTATTAAGTTGAAACGAGTTGATACCATTTTTACCGTTACTGTTTTTTTTCCCAAATAGTTTGATCAGAGATAAAGATTAGTGTGTCTGTGTAATTGTTTGTGTCTGTGTGTTACATGCAGGTGTGTGGGCCACCAAGCTGGGGGACATGGCAGGAGTCAAGGTGCCTCTCGTTGCGATGCACCATGCCTACGTAGTGACAGAGAGAATCGAAGGCATACAGGTAGGACCGCCCCCTTCGTTACACCTCTGCCTAAAAGCATGGATGTGGATAAAGATGCAATATGTTGAATTTTCGCAACATGTATTAGAGTGAAATGAAATGTTTTAGCAGCCATCGGCACAACATTCTGTAGCCTTTGTTGGCATGCTGGCAATTGGCCGATATGATTTTCTTATTTTGCCTGTTTATTGCTTTTGGAGCATAATTTCCTGGAAAGTAATTCCATACATTTGCAGCAAAGTCGTACCTGAAACTCAACATATTGTCCCCAGTAAATGCAAGAGGCCAGAAGATCATGAGGCTACTGATTGTGACAGCGCTACTGATGTTTTTTTTTTTTGTTGCTCATATTGATCCAACCGCAGTATGCTAATGAGAAAATACTACATGCATTACCTTTAAACACAGGGGAGCTATGTGTGTGGGCACACAACCCATCCTCTGTAATCCAATACATACTGTAAGTCCTTCTTTGGAATGTTTGGAAAAACGGTCAAACCATTATTTCTGCTGTTGTTTTGTTTTGATTTTTGTTTGTTTCAGTGTGGGGTAACTTTTTTTTACACATAGCTTTGAGTACTTTTTATTATTTTTCCTCGTATGGTCTCAAAAATTTTCTTCTTTGATACTTGCATTATTGCATTCACCCCATATTCACTTATTTGGGGTAGACAATAAGGCTAAATGATGAATCTTATGTGTTTGTTGTAGAGGAGTAGAGGAGTAGAGGATGCTTTTGCTCAGTGAATGTTTTCCTCTACATTCTCTAAATGACTCCTGAGTATTTTTTTTGTAGTGTTCTTACAGAAAGAAACACCTTGTTGCTCTCCTGGAAATCAATCTAACAGCCTTTGAAAACAGTGGTTCCACTGTCTGTATAGTATCTATATGTGACCAACAGGGGGCACTGTGACACCACAGACTTCAGCCTATTATTGTAGGGCCCGCCGCGTGTGTTGGGATGTGATGTGCGTGCATACATGCATACGTGTGTGTGTGTGTGTGTGTGTGTGTGTGGAGAGAGAGAGAGAGAGAGAGAGAGAGACTGTTTGTGTTTGTATCCATTAATGTTGGTATTGGTGTGTGTCGGCGGGGGTGACCTCTGTGTGTATGCATTATACATGTCTGACATACTTGTGTATATGATATGGCAACTCCGTGTTATCATGCCTCTGCTTGATTTTCTGCACATACGTGTTAGTGTGCACACGCTCTATAGAGGCCTTTGGTTTGAGCCGCACTGTCCAAGCTTCTCTGTCTTACGCTGTTTTAGAGCAGCTTAACCAGCATTACTGCTATGTTATGTGCACAGACATACACCCACACAGACACACACATACAGACACAGACACACTGACACACACACACACACCATCAGGAAATCTGTTCCCACTAGGTTGCGCAACCTGTCTGGTCAA
The DNA here is from genome assembly GCF_046629955.1 of Centroberyx affinis. NCBI lineage: Eukaryota > Metazoa > Chordata > Actinopteri > Beryciformes > Berycidae > Centroberyx > Centroberyx affinis. Next base: position 156,156 of record NW_027280601.1, on the reverse strand, counting down.
ACATCTCATGCTGACCGTGTGTCTTTGTGTGACTAGATGTGTTTTTGTCCAGGTTGGTGGGGGGATTTAGACAGACTGGTGATGCTTTTAGGGTTAAAAAAAATAAAATGCTTGCTTAAAGTAATATGTACACATTTGTATGTATGTGTGTGTGTGTGAGAGAGAGAGAGGGAGAGAGAGAGAGAGAGAGGGAGAGAGTGTATTTAAGACCAGTGCTCAGTATTGATCTGTTATGCAGACACCTGTCACATGGAGCTGGCTCCCAGACTGTAGTCAGCACAGAAGAGCGAGCAGAGGAAAGGAGCAGTTTGGCTTTTGTTATGTGTAGTGAGCAGTTTTCAAAATGTCAGCTTGTTCACTGGTATTTGGATTTGGACCCAGAGAGCCATTTGGGTTTGAAATGAAAAGCACCCATGATGAAATTAATACAAATCATACAACATAGTTTAGAGCGTAACTATTTATTGGATGCTTTTATTCAAGAATGTTTACTGTGCCCTGAGAGGATGAATGTTTCTCTTCACTGATTTTATGGTATGTCAGTAGGTGTGATACCACTCATAAAGGAATGCTATGGTTTGACACAGTATGTCATGGTATGTGTCACACATACTGTAAACCACACATAAACATGTCATGGTTATTACATGACTTGCTCTTATTGCTGTATTTATACATATGCCCCTGGATAATTGTGCCTACTCCTGTTGTGTGTACCACAGTGTAAAGGCACCAAAAGTAAACTGCTTTTCTAAAAACATATAGGAGCAACTCAATGGCACAGGAAAACTAGATGAAGGGATTTTTTAAATTTATTTATTTATATTTTTATCGGCACTGCAAGAGCTCTGAATCATCAGAATACAAGGTGTCCAGCATTGCTAGTTTCCTTTTGCTTCAGCCAATTTTCCTCATCTTTTTGATGGTCTTGGTTGTGGTTGCCTTGTGTTAAGGACAGCTTTGACACTCCCTTACATAACTGATCTCTCTCTATTTGGAGGTTTTCCCCAGTAGGTGTCAGTTTGGCATATTTGCAAATTGGCATAATGCGAAAGGGTTTTTTTTTTGTCTTGTTTTTGAAGAAGACCGACCTTGCATTTGGCTGCCACGACAGAATGTGTCAAGCTTTTCATGTTTTGATCCCTTAATGTTTCCACTTTAATTGTCTCTCTTTCCAGAACATGCCAAATGTCAGGGACCATGATGCATCGGTGTACTTGCGCCTCCAAGGTGATGCCCTCTCTGTGGGTGGTTATGAACATAACCCCATCTTCTGGGATGAGGTAACGTCAAATATTATCTGTATCTGTAATATCTGTAATAATATATCTATCTTATTCTCTGTTGTTTGCTCTGGAACGAGGTAACGTCAAGTATTCAATGTCTGTCTGTGTGCCTGAGTGTATGGAGTGAGGTAATCTCAAATACCGTCCACTTTACTGTCTGACTATCTTGGTTGATGCAACAACAAATACTTTTTAATAAACTAACTAAATAAACTTTAATCCTGTTTTTACTTCTTCTCTCTCTCTGTCTCTCTCTCTCTCTCTCTCTCTCTCTCTCTCTCTCTGTTCCTTCCTCATCTCTTATTCAATCTGTTTTCTTTCTTCATTACTTTCTGCTCTATTCGCTTGGAGGTCACACAGTATTCATAACGGGCTTCATAAAATTGTGTGTGTGTTTGTGTGTTCTCAGTAATCTCCCCTAGATTTCACTGGTTCTAATTATTTTAGTTGTACTACATGTCTGGGCAAACTAGCTCAAACTGTGTGAACACTCACTCTCCTTTACACACTTCTCTCTCTATGACACTTTTTGTCATATTTTTGTTTCGGTAATGACATTGACAACTTGATTTAGAAACACAGAACATAACGACACATGGCAACAAAGACAACAGGACTTCACATACAGTGCAAAGGGATTGTGCGAGTCATGAAATAGACAGTAGACTATACATATCCTATAAATATGCGTTCACATTCAGTCCCTATGTGCATTCAGGCAGCATGACCTACAGTCTGTAGAGGAGGTCTAGTGTGTCCCCAGTAGTGTATTGAGGCAGTATACTGTGAGGTGCTTATACTGAATAGGATGAGATGCATTAAATAAATTAATGAGCATTTTAGAACATGGACATAATTCCTTAAGACTTTTCCAGATGTTATTACCAGGGGAGGTCAGTAATTTGATGCTGCCCATACACATCTTCATTTCTCGTCATTTCACGTCATCCACAGTATAGCAAAACAGGCAAAACTGGTCAAAACTATTCAGGTGTCTCCATACTGTTGTAAAGAGTGATGCTGCTCTGCCCCGCCACTGGTTAAATGGCGCTTGTAACAGAGATGACAGGTGCACTAGTTGGTAATCACTTGAAACACCAGATGTCGATCCGGATGGGATTAAAATTTCCCCAGAATGAGAGAATAATGCAAAATGCAGCAGGTAATTTTAACCGGGATTTTTCCTGGAGTAGCCAGAGGAAATCACTGGCTTGTTTTTTCCGGACAGGATCAAATTCTTGGGATCCTGAGGATAATGCCAATCTGCAGACATCCCTTGGTAATCCTAATGGGGCTTTATACTGAGGTGTCATAGGACTGAAATTATTTCACAGGAAAAACAAAACTGTTGCTACCTTGCCTACCAACCAAGATGCATGAATTGGAAAACAGCAGAAAAGACAAAACAATTCAGCTACTTTTGCAGGGTGATGGATGTTCTAAAAAAATCGTCTTTATTGACACATTAAAACCATCGCCTTTCAGACAGATTAAAAAAGACAGATTATCCAAACAATGCTTAGTATGGCAATAAAGAGTAACTGCAATATCTTAGGTTCTTTGAAGTTTTGAGGAGGAATCCAGCGATTGTGAAAATGCACGGACTCTTAAGAGGGCTGGTTGAGTCAGGTGACAGATCTTGTGTAAAAGCTGTTGAAGAGACAGTTGATAGACCAGAACTGTCTCCCAGAGAAAAGTTTTTAGAACAACTTGTTACCTGGGTGGGCAGGTTTGGTGGCAGTCACTGCATTTCCCCTTGTCTCTCTGTCCTACGGTCCCTTTATCACTGCTCTTCATCACACCTCTTTCTATCTGTGCACTCCCTACGCAATTTGACCCTTGATCCATAGCACTCAGTCATAAAGAATGCCACCTATTCAGCCTAATGATATCCAAGAATGTGCTATAGATATGCAAAGGGAACATTTTCAAGTATAACCATGTTGTAAAGAGGCGTATGACTGCAGGGAAAATAGATAAAAGTGGTAGAACTTGTAGAAGTGACCACGTTATCAAGCCAAAGAACCACTGAAAAGGTAAATCGTAAAAAAAGCATGGATGTTGATAGGACAACAACCCATTTATTCTCATTTTTCTCAAGTACATTTGCTCAAGACACAAGGGTTTTGCAGGACACCGATGGTATCTATCTGCTCGTCTGCCTGCCTGCCTGCCTGTCTACAGATATCCTTCGTCGGTGGCAGAGTTTGCACATTCTAGAGGATTTCTTAGTGCAGAACCGGGCTCTTTTGTTCTCTTTGTGCAGCTGATGATTGCTTTGATGTTTTGGAATAGATGTGAGAGGGGAGAGAGAGAGAAGAGAAGAGATGCAGAAAGGAGAATTAGCAGGGAGAGATGGAGAGAATAGAGGACGCCTACCGAGTAAAGATAAGCAGGATCGATGGCTTTGGAGGGATTGAGAGAAGTACAGTGTCTAGGACAAAGAGGATAGATCCTTAGATACTCAAGTTGAGTTTCAGCCCTCTGTAACACACATCTCTTCGTTCACATGAAAGCAGCTTCAACTCGCACATCCCTTTGATATTAAAGACTTAAAAACTGTCACCTCTACCACTCTATAGCCCCTGAATGCTTCTTTCTATCCCACCTCTGTTTTCAAGGCGTCACTTACATTTTACATTTTAGGCATTATCTTATCCAGAATGACATATAGCAGTTCCTAGATTATTATCATTACAAGCAACTAACAATGGGAAGTGCAAGTTTGCCCTGACAATATTTCTGTGAACACTTAATGATCTTGTAAGAGAGATGTTTTGAAATTGGAGTGATTAGAGGAGCAAGATATGATTCGGCGGGGAGAGTGCGATGTGAGCTACTCCCTGAAGAGATGGTTTTCAGCCTTACGACTAAAGACTGTGAGTGACTCTGCTGGAGTGAGAAGGTCATTTCACCAGCGGAGAGAGAAGAGTCTTGTTAGGGTGGAGGATTGACCAGCTCGGCGCAGGGAAGGGAGAAATAACTGACAGCGACACTGTGCAGAGAACGAGCTGGCGTGTAGCGTTGGACCGCGGCACCGGTGGTTTTGATATGAGCAACCACAGGCAGCCAGTGGAGGCGTGTAGGAGGGGAGCATTTGAAGACAAGCTGGTCAGCCCTGCACTGCATGAGTTGTAGGTGTTGATGAGAGCATTTTTGGGAGGCTGGCTGGCAGGGAGTTGCAGTAGGCCAGATGGGAGCAAATTAAAGCTTGGACAAGGAACTGGGCAGGAAGGGAGTGATTTGACAGATGTTGAGTCCCTGGTGAGTTGGGGTCTGATTCAACGGACTGCAGTGTGAGCCTCGCACAGACAGACGGTCGGCTGTCCAGAATCACAATCGGAGACTTGGGCAGGAGTCTCAATGGTCTCGTCGGTAGTGATGGAGGGGTCGTAAACGGAGCAGGATCTGTCAGGGGAAAAGAGCTGTTCAGTCTGGCTGACATTGAGTTTGAGACATTGCTGACATTGGTGGGCCAGCGTCTAACATCCAACAGTCCGGTCTTGTAGTACAGATCGATTTTGTGGGGATATAAGAACAAAACAAACTACTGGGGTGTAGATCACCAAAGCTACGGTTTTTAACAGTGACACCCACTTTTTTGCCAGCATTATCACACATAATGCAGCAACGCAATGAAAAAAGTCCTCACATACAATGCTGTTTTTAAGGTTGGAGGAAATATGTAAGTCGTGTGTGTGTGTGTTTTGTTTCCCAGGTGTCTGATAAGTTTGCTTTCAGCCTGTTTGACCTGGACTGGGATGTATTCATGCAGCATATTGAAGGAGCTATCAACAGAGTTCCTGTTTTGGAGCAGACTGGCATCAAGTCCACTGTCTGTGGACCAGGTACGCGCACACACACACACACACACACACACACACACACACACTCCCAGAAAAGCAAGGACTTGATAGTGCTCTCTCTCACACACACACACACACACACACCACACATGGCCTGTCACTTCTTATCAAAAGAAAAAAATAAACCATCAAATTGCAAAATTCAATCAATTTTTTTTTAAATCCCTGTAGCTCCTTTTGGCCAAATTCCTAATAACCTTATGAATAACGTCAAGGAAAAAGCTACTTCCATGATACTTCTTAAATTGACATTTTCTAATTTAAAAGTGAAATGTGTTCGTCTGTGAAATACACTCCTTATTCATCACCACTCCTTATTCATCACTAAGGCACTGCACACACTCATGAATACCTAAACTAATTGGCTGTGTGTCATGTTTGTTGAGGGTGTATTTTGATTATCCTGTGTCTGAGTTTTCATCCATGCAAGAGGGTCCGAAGCTGTGTTGATGAGGAGTTGCAGTGTTGGATTGGATTTTTCATCATCATCACACTGTGATTCTGTTCTATTTGGAGATTCAAAATAATTTTGAGCTATAAAAAAGTGACAGCCCTTACACACACACACACACACACACACACACACACACACACAGACAACCAGAGAAAGACAAAAAACAGAAAGAGAAATTGAGAAAGAAAGACAGAGAAACAGAAAGACAGAATTGGAGAGAAAGACAGAGATAGACAGAGAGAAAGATGGAAACAGAAAGGAAGAGGATGACAGAGAGAGAGAGAGAGACAGAAATTAAGAAATGGGGAAAAAACAGTAACAAGAAGAAAGAAACAAATGGAGGTCAGAAATGGTGAAAGAGGGAGGGAACAGAGAGAAAAACAGAGGGAGAAATGGGTTCCCGCTGTGTGCGGAGCATCTCTCCGCCTGTGACCTCACTGTAATGCTAATAGTGCGTTTCATTCTGAGTGTTGTGTTTACATGGTTTGCCTGCTAAGCACACCATGTGGAGCGTTGTATTTAGATAGCAGGCCTGCTGAGCTCTTTGCCGTTTCCCTGGAGAGAGAGAGAGAGAGAGTGGGGTGGATAGAGCTGGGATCTGACATCTCAACCATGTCGTGGATGTTGCTAGTTGTATGTGTGTTTGTTTGTTTTTGTATGTGTCAGTCATCACAAAATGTCCCCACAAGGATAGAAAGAAGAGGGAAAATCCTCCAAAGTAAGGACATTTTGGTCCTCACTTCTACAAGGGGCTGGTTTAGAGTGAAGACTTGGGTTTAGGGTTAAGATTAGAATTAAGATTAGTCTTAGTTTATGGTAAGGGTTAAAAGGATTCTGAACTTTGTTAGTACCTTGGGTCAGGGATGTAGTACTCGAGTTCTCGAGTGGGGACCAGTTCTTTAGAGTTTTCATTTTTGGGTGAACTATTCCTTTAAACCACAGCAACAGATAACAGCGAATCACTGATTTTGGGGTTATATCATGTCCAGGAAGCTACACAACCCAAGGTACTACCAAAAGTTCACCATCACTTGAAGATTAGGCATGTTTTGGCAAGGGTCACGTTTAGGGGTTGGGGAAGTAGTAATAAGTGGTAATACAAATGTGTGAGCGTGTGTGTACGTGCGTGTGCATGTGTTAAGCCCCTTGGCTCACTTGCCCCGGGGAAATACTTGACCATGACACACTCTCCGTCTCTCCATCACTCTCTCTCTCTCTTTCCCTTTTCTCTCTTTTTCTGACATTGATAAGTGCAACAGAAATCACTCCTGTCTCTATTGCTTGTGACCATGACACACTCTCCATCTCTCCATCACTCTCTCTCTCTTTCCCTTGTCTCTCTTTTCCTGACATTGATAAGTGCAACAGAAATCACTCCTGTCTCCATTGCTTGTGCTCAGATTTGGCCCGCAGGTTATACATTTTGCTGAAATTAATGCAGAATTTGACATTTCTCCAAGTAAATGTTATTTTTTGTTCATTTTGTCCTAAAAACCATCCCTGGACAGATTTTGTTATTGGGGGAAAATATGTCTCGAATGTGCTGGCATGGGTTGAGGATGTTTATTTCACATTGAGCAGCTGCAGACCAACTTTGTCTCCCTCTCTCTCCTTTAGAGTCTTTCACAGCAGACCATAAGCCGCTGATGGGAGAAGCTCCAGAGGTCAGAGGGTTCTTCCTGGGCTGCGGCTTCAACAGCGCTGGTAAGCGGTGCAGAGATGGATAGATAAGAGGAAGAATGGAAGAGATGTGTAAAGAGAGGCAGAGAATTGAGGCGCATTATGGCTGTGGCTTCAGGACTACTTGTGACTGGGAGGGAGCAGAGTGCGATGGCATTTGCTTTTTTATTTGTACTTATTTTACCTGTAGTGGGGTAATCTTATAAAGTCCATATCAACAAGTTTAATTGAATCTAGAGGACAGAAAATGGACCGAAGGTGGGGTTGGAACAAAATGAGCAAATCATATCTTATCACAATATTTCTTCTACTTTTTACGGTATAGTGATACTTAACAGAATTAATGTTTTTTCCCTAGTACCAACCACACTATCAAAAGTATCAATTACTCTTGGATGTCAATCGGAGAGCTTACAAACTTCTCCTCCATTCAGATTGTTAACTTTAGTGTAAACTTTGCCTAAAAAAATACTAAATAGAAAAATGTGCAATAGATGTAGAAAAATGAATAAATGTTCCAGTATTTAATGGTTTACATATAAAGTGGTAAGTGTCATTGACAACAGTATATTTTAATACTTTATGATATATACCCTGCCCTTGAGGGAATAATGGAGGGATAGAGGCAGGGGGGTCAGAGGACTCAAATGATGTGAATCGTAAAATGGAGAGGAGTTATGGAAAGTAGGAGGAAAACAAGAAGAACAAGAAGAAGTGGTAGAATGGTGTTTTTCCTTGACTCTGACCTAGCCCTTGCCAATCTCTGGACACTCTCAGGGTACAAATGAATAATGGAGCGCTCTTCTTTTTCCACTGAGTCCGTGGACAACACACACACACACACACACACACACACACACAACACCCCCCAAGTCACTCCATTTCTTCACTCACAGATGAGTTTAACTGACGAGAGAGAAAGAGGGAGATCGAGCGAGACCGAGTGAAGGAGTGTGAGTGTCTCAGCAGTCTGAAAAAGACGGGAGGCAGAAAGAAAGAACGAAAGAATGAAAGAAAGGCAGGGAAAAAGAGAGAGATAAAGGGCAAAGTGAATCCCCATCAGCATTCACAGACAGATGAGAAGAGAACAGCAGGCTTCTGGACAAGAGCAGAACAGCGGGGCGAGCTCTAGAGTTGTGCTGACGAGGGCTGGGGGGTCGGAGAGTGGTGTAGCCCTAATGCGTGGGCATATTTGTGCCACACACACACACACACACACACACACACACCCATAGACTTTCCTTCTCTTTTTTCCCTCTCTTTCTCTCATTCCATTTCTCTCTCTCACACACACAAACACACATGCAACACAGAGCATTTTGCTCAATAAGTATATACCAAGGGTTGCTGTAGTTACAAGTTGGATGCTAGGTCCTTCCTAATCAGTGATTGCTGCTTTCTCTCATCCACCCCCCCTCTCTCTCTCTCTCTCCCATCCACAACTACTTATCCATTTAGCCACTCATTCTACCTGTCAGTCTGGCAGAAGGTCAGTCAGTATCCTGGTTTCCATTGCCTGGTTAACAAGGGCTTCACCCATTCTTTTCCCCCTGAGACACAAAATTCCTGATTCTTTTTGTATCTTGTTGCAGGTAAATTGCCAACTCAAAAGTTCCTCCATAACTAAGTTCATGGTGAATTAATACAGGTTTTGATCCCATGTTATTAACTTTTTCAGAAGCCCCCGGCCATGTCAAGATTTTACTTGGCCTTGCTTTTAAAAAACGTGGTTTGATAGTCTTGATATTAACGGACATTCAGCCATTAGACCTGGAGTTGAGTGGGTTGCAAGAATGCAGTCCATCCGTCCAGCAGTCTGTCTGTGTTTTAATGTGTCAAGCTGGGACAGAGCTCATTGAGATGGGCCTTGCATCGCTAGGAGCTGGTAACACAGCTGGAAACAGTGACTCGATAATTAAAGACAAGGATATTCCACTGCGACTGCACAGCAAGGATCGCCCGAATGCCCACCCCCTGCCTGACACCCACACACACGCACGCAAATACACATCCTCACCAGTCTTGTCAAAGCAGGGGCTTGATGATGTCCACTCTTCTCCATGTCCTTCCTCATTCCCCTCTCCTAACATCTGTCACTCTTTATTCTCTCTCTCTTTTCCTTACTGCTCTCTCTCTCTATCCCTGTGTTTGGGCAAAGTCTTCTGTCCCGTGCATTTTACACTGTGCCTCGTTTGTCCCCTCACACAAGAACGCATCCACACACATGGGCACACCCACAAACACACACACACACACACACACACATCTTTCTCCATCTGTCTTCTGGCCAGGGCAAGACAAGGGTGTTTAGCTGCTGCCGCTGATGGTCATGGCGATGATGATTCAGAGACCACAGGGTCGGAGCTGACAGATCCACATTAAAAAATCCATCATTGAGTGGTCTGGAACTTTTTAAGCCCCCAGTGATTTAGTTTTACTTGCTGGACTTCACTTCGGTTGCTAAGCAATCAAAAACTCTCCTCACCGGCAGAGTTTGTATTTGTTGCTTGGCAACATTAACTTACCCACAGCATCGATACCACCACACTTAACTCATACCTTTCTGGGCGTTTTTAAGTGCTGCCAACTGCTGCACCTCATGCTTAGCTGCAATGCCGTCTTACCCGTAATCACAGAAGAGAATGAGGTGTTGATATATTAACAGAGGCTTTTTATCACATAATAAGTCACAGACAATAAGCTCTGTTTAAGGCAATGCACCATAAATACACAGAGAGCCTTTGGGTTTTCAGTAATTTCAGTGGCCTTTTTGCTAGGTTTAGGTCAGTGGCGCCAATAGCAGCCAGATCTCCCAATTCTCTCCCCTCATTCCAAAATAATAGTTGTGCTGTGGTAGAGGAGAGAGATGGATAAAAAGGAACTGTAGATTGAAGACTTATGAAGTGAAAGACAAAATAAAGAGAGATAGAGAATGAAAGAAAGGAGAGTTGGGGGACAGGGCCTTAGAAAGTCCACCTACTGTGGTAGAGAGATGGGAGAGGAGGATGGATGAAGGGAAGGAAAGAGGGATGAAGAAAGGTAAAGACAGCTTTAACTACGTTTTCTCTCTTTGAATGCAGCTTTTGAATCGCTAGTGGTATCTCTATAAATGTCAGGGGCAGAGAGTAAATTTCTAGAGAGAATCTGAGAGAGATGCAGTAGAGAAGAGAAGGGGGGTGATACATGATGACAGACAGAGAAAGGATGATATGTTTGTGCAACAGAAACAAACAATAATAGAGAGAGACACTGAGAGCGGGAAAGGAGAGGGGAAGTACAAAGGGAGAGAGAGACGGATCAGAGAGAGGAATGACAAGATGAGTGGAAGCAAGAGCATGGGGGTTCACACGCAGATATATACGCGCACACATCAGCGTGGATATCTTGGGTGACATTTATCAGTGTCACCCCCCCTACTGGTTGTCTCCTCAATGTCTTGGGTGAACTCCATCATCCATCCCGCTGCCTCCCTCCCTCCCTCTCTCCACCCCTCCTTCCATCCATCCCTCCCTCCATTCAGACATCCACCCAGGCTTGGCCCGGAGTGACAGTGCCCGTGGATGAGTGAAGTGATGAGAGATGGAGGGAGAGGGGATGCCGTGAGGGATGGAGAGAAGGAGGGATGAAGGAGGGATGCAAGGACGCGCTGGTCGTGCTGCCGCATATTGATGTTGTCCTCTCAACACATGCAAGACTGCGCGTGCACACACACACATACACACACACACACACACACACGCGCATGCACGCACACGGTATTCAAAAATTATGCCATTACCAGCAAGAAAACACAAGAACGAGGTTGCTAAAAGGCAGCAGCTCATTAACCCAGCAGTTTTTTTTTTTTTCACTGGATGGGTAAAATATTGAATTGCCTGTCTTTGGCGGAAATAAACAGAATGTAGCAGCCATTGGTTGGGGCTGATGAGGTCAAACTACTCGGGGGCAGCTTCAAGCAAAAGGTCAAATGATGGAACGAAGGTCAAAAGAATCCTCTCTAGGTCATTTGACATACAGTAGCTTGCTGACTGAGAGAAAATGCTCATCTTCTCTTCTCTTCTCTTCTCTTCTCTTCTCTTCTCTTCTCTTCTCTTCTCTTCTCCTCTCCTCTCCTTTCTTTCCTCCTCAAATTGATTAGACACAGTCACGGTCCTGCAGCTAGGCATCTATCAGTGAGAGAGAATGGGAGACAGAGAGGCCTTGTTTGTTGTTCACACTTTCCTCCCCTCGTCTCCCACCCTGCATGACCACAAATTATTATACTGAACCCTGCAGTAGGTGTAAATTGGTGGAATAGTGTATACGTTGGTATGGGTATGGGTTTTTATGTATTTTAAGGGATTTTAATGTGGATTTTAGATTTTGTTTCTGTCTCATGTTTTCATTCTTGTGTGTGCATGGGTGTGTTTTTTCCAGGTATGATGATGGGAGGCGGTTGTGGTAGAGAGCTGGCTCACTGGATCATACATGGTCGCCCTGAAAAGGATATGTATGGATATGACATCAGGTGCGTCAACAGACAGTTGCACACCAACAAAAAAAAAAGTGTGTTAGCAGTCACAATAATCCCAAGAAGTTTCTCAAATATGGAGCCACTCTACAAAAGCAGCACAGGGGTTTGAGTTTCCTACTGGCATTTTATCCAAAGTGTAGCAGCAACCAGAATAAGGATTACATTTTTTTTATCAGGACTGAATGATTCTGTGATTTTTAATGAACATGGCACATCTATAATTAATCTTTTGAATTATTCTCTCTCCTGTGCCAGGCGTTTCCATAACTCCCTGACGGACAATAATCGCTGGATCAGAGAGAGGAGCCATGAGTCATATGCTAAAAACTACTCTGTGGTCTTCCCCTTTGATGAGCCGCTGGCCAGCCGAAACATGAGGAAGGACCCCTTCCATCAGGTAAATGGGTGGTTTGATCTCCGGTGTAAACATTTAAACGGGACTTTTTCTTCAGGAGATTGAGGAAGGAGCCCTCCTTTGCTGTTTTTCTGTCGTCAGCCAGACAGACTCCTTCCAACTGACTCATTTAATAAGATGTTTGAATCTGTTTTCATATACATTTCTTTACCAGGTCTGATAAACCTGATGCATAACCTTGGTTTTGTCAAAGCGGTTTCAATTAGGTGAGCAAGACTCCTGCTTTCTTTGAAGAAGTGTGGGCGGTCGCAGGTATCTTTCAATACTGAGACAGACGGAGCCCTTCTGGCTTCTAAAAATCTCCCTCATAGCTGAGGGGAAAAACGTCTGGACCCATATTCATGAGGTATCCTAAATAGATGGAACCAGACAGTTCACCTCTTAACTCATAGTAACGTCTGTATTGTCATATAAATTGACCAGTCATCTTTGATCACTTCTCATATTCTTAGAAGTTGCATGATTGGAGGCTCTGGCCTGCATGACTCACTCCATTCCTCCTTCACCTGTCTGTTTTCCTCTTCTCTCCTCCACCTATTCATTCCACTCCCTTTCCTCTTCCCTCTATTTCTCTGCCCACGGCTGTCCTCCTTCAGTCATCTCTCTCTCTCATCTGACATTCTGTCTTTCTGACATTCTCCCTAACACAATTTCCTCTTCCTCTATTCATCCTGTAGTGCATTTTCATGCCTTTCTTCCTGTCTCTCTCTCTCTATCTCTCTCTCTGGCTCTCTCTCTCTCTGATTACCATGCTCTTTGTTTTCATTACATTATTTTATTCATGTTTGTTGTGTAGTTTGTGTGAGAGAGACAAACTGAGACCGATGGCGGCTTAATTGTGCGTGAGAGAGAGAGCTGCCACTGCTTCTTTCCCTCTATTAGCCTCTGTAACCTTGCCGTCTGATTGGCTAATTGAGAAGGTAATGCGGTGACGGAGCAAATCAACATATAAACGATACTGCTTGTGCATTAAACCCAAGACACTCATGTCTGTGTGAATACATACGATTCTGAAGCTATGTTTACATTATGTAGAGAACATTAATCAATCAGTGACGCTGAAAATTCAACTTAAGTCGCAAACAGGATTGTGCAACCAACTGTGTGTGTGCTTTCATATCTGTGTTGTGCTGTGTTGTTGTATCTCTCTCTCTCTCCCTCTCTCTTCATCTCTCTCTCTCCACCCGTCTTCTCTGGTCAAATCTAGAGGCAAGTAGTTGATTCAGGCAGAAGGCAGTTAGCAGCGGAGCATCTCTAGCAGCTAGCTCATTTATTAATGTGATACCTGCCAACATGACTATAAATGACACACTTAGCCTCGATATTGTAGCCCAGTCTTAGATGTCATTCAACTTCCTCTGTCTCCTTACCCTGACACACACTCTTAATGGGCCTCACCCCCACATTTTATGCATTAATGGCCCACTTAGCCTGGCTTTTCTGTTCCAGACTTCATTTACCTTTAACCGTAACAGTTTCTGGTCTTGCTCACACATGCTGGCATTTTATACACCCATGCAGGATTATTTCAGAGCAGATCATTGTCAAACAAATTGCACTAGCAATCATTGTCGGTGTATTCTGTAGCCCCTGTGTTTCTGTAAGCTTATTTTATTATTTACTTTGCCCGACGCCTTTGATGCATAATTAACAAGTTTTCCTGAAGGGTTTTCTCCAGATTTTGCATAGAATGAAGATGCAAAGGGATGAAGGGATGGTAACTTTTTTGCTGTTAGTGGTATATGTTCTTACTGTAAATTCCACGGTGATATATTACTAAGAAAAAGCCCTACATTTAGGCATATGTAAATGCCGTTAGGCTCAATTTCTGACCCTTGATCAAAGAGAGCTCCAGCTTTTCTCTTTTTGCTTGTGTGCAGTGAGGCAGAACAGTTAAAGGCTGGCTTTCTATATATACTATATATACAAGACTTGTATATAGAAATGTCCATAAAACTCTTTTCATTTGGGTTTTTCAATCTTAAATAGTTAAATAATCACTGGGTTTCTCTTCATCGACATTAGCATTAGCACTTTAAAATAAAATTATGTATCGAAAATAAAGTATATTACCTGATGAACACGTACTGTCCAGCCTCCACAGAGTACTGTGACAGCTTGCCGTGTTATTTTGAGGTGACTGTGGCAGTGCTAGTGTCCTCTTCTACAACACTGATCCAGAGAGAGGACTAAATCTCTGCTTCAGTCGCAGCTTTTTCTAGTCAGTGCAAATGGCCCTAATTGGCATGGCAACAAATACAAGGTCAGCTATTATTATGCTCCTATGTAATTATGTCACCCGCTCTTACGCTAGCCAGCTATGGTGCATTGTCATAATGAAAAGACACAAATAACTGTTCTCAGGTAGATAGTCTATAGCTTGGCTGAGAGCACAGTCCCTGTGAGACGGGGTGGGTCCAACCCTCGGCTGCAAGCCCAATAGAAACCTGCTAATCACTAAACGAGGGCCATCACCTAGCAACCAGCCTCCTTACTGTTGCAGAGCCTCAGAAAAAATGTTGTTTTACGGGGGATGGAGGGGAGGAGGAAAAAAAAACCTGTGAAAGTATAATTGTTTTTGCAAATTAGCTTTTGTTCAAGATACTGGCTCTGGCTCTTAGTCACGACGACATGTATTAAAGGTTTGCCAACAGCAGCGAGGGATGCTTAAGGGTTTGATCGCCCAAGAAACCTGTCCCTGCGCAAATAATGAGGCCGTCTACTTTTAGGCAGCAAAATGTGATCATTTTAGAGCATAAACAGGCCATCTCTGACACTGTAGCTCACACATTTTCTCCACCTCGGCAACATGGATGGTAAATATAGCTCGGAGTGGGAAGTTTTGGCAGGAGACAACTAGCTGCCTGCTAGGAGGAGAACATAGCATAACATACCTACCAACTGTGGGCGACTGTCAATTTAACAAGGAGGATGGTGAGCAGTTAAATAGCTTATTTCAACACACAGTTCACTGAAATCAATGATCAACAAGTAGAATACATGCAACAGTTTGTCCTAAGAAGGGGGTTGCCATCCGCTGTCAGCAACCCTCCCTGGCAACATAGGTCTTTAAAATTGAGGTCAATTATCTGTGTCGACCAACACAGTCTATTGTAGTGGGTGGGTGACTAGCTCCTCACAGAGATGCATAAGAAATTCTCTTTGTGTGTTATGAATTTTATAAATATATTTGATTTAGCTCTAAAACTGGAATGTACAGTGAAAACATACTTATGTCGTATTACTTATGTTTCTATGTAAATGTTGCAAATTAACATTCTCTGGCCATTAGTCTGTGTTTTCATTCTGTATTGATCTTGTGTGTGTGTGTGTGTGCGTGCGTGTGTGTGTGTGTGTTTGTTTGTATGTTTGCTTGTTTGTTTATTTGTTTTAGGTGCTGACGGAGCAGGGTTGTGTGTTCCAGGAGAGACATGGCTGGGAGAGACCCGGCTGGTTCAACAAAGATGGGCCTGCACCTGTGAGACACACACACATACAGTACACACACGCACACACATACACACACACACACACACACACACACTGCAATGATTTTGTCCACGTATTGACATAAGGCATTGCAAAGACATAAACAATTAAGAGGCAAATTTTTCACAAGTCTTGCTAGATCATAGTTGCTGCCACTGAGTGACTGCCAATAATGGATGACACTGACACAGTATCTTGGCAAATACTTGGCCCTCCTCTTTGACACACACACACACACACACACACACACACATACATTCTCTCTCTCTCGGTGATGATTGATTCATTATCCTATCATTGCTTGTTTGTGTCTGTGTTAATGTGTAGGTTATAAACTATGATTACTATGGAGCCTATGACATAAAGAAGAATGTGAACTACAAGTACAATGATCTGCTGGGCAAAGAGTACACCTTTGACTTCCCTCCGCATCACGATGTGGTAAGATTCCAA